>NC_050443.1:171353873-171445388 GCF_903995425.1 Onychomys torridus
CCAGTTAAAACAGCAAACCCTGCTTCAGAGTTCTAAAAGACCATGCAAATGAGTTCTGGCTGCTGGCACTATGACCTAAAAATTTTCTTCTCTTTACCCCTATTTGTTCTTTCATAGTTCAATAGCTACATGACGTATGTTTTTGTGTGTCAGCCTTCCAGTCCATATAAAAATGAAATAAACTTTTCTAGATTCCATCAGTAAGGTCCCTTACTGATAATTGTATTTGTTACATAATACCAAGTGGTCAGTCCCAAAAGTAACGCCAAATGGACTCAACAGGTTGTATTTATATACTTATTAATTTATACATGCATATATGTGCAACAATAATAAAGCAAGAGGAAAGTGGAAGTTTCAATGTTTAATTACAAAGTTCATAAGACAATAACTGATCTTTAATGTGCCAGCTGTAACATACCCTCCAAATGACAAACTGATTCAATCTATCATATGCTCTTAAAGCTAAAACTTTGGACATCATGATATAACCCTATTTATATTGGAAAAGAACTTTCCTGTCTTGTAAATCTTTCCTTCCCATATGGATTAATTTGGCTGTGTTCACTCTCGTGAAAAAATTTCCCAGACCTCAACCGTATATTATTGTCACCATGCTAAATTGACTTCCATGATGCATGATACCTGGACAGGGGTGGAAACAAGTCATTCTTCAGCCCGTATACGTTATACCACAGGTACTGCAGCTTTCATCAGCTTGTACGTTGGTTCAACTACATTAATAAAACAATGATCAAATAAAAAAGCCTCGGGCATAAACACAAGAGCAAAGATCTAGATGATGGTCTGCACTCATTTGTAACATATTTTCCAGCATGCTGTAAGATTTTTACCTTAAGCAAGAAGAAGTTGACAATTTTGTAATAGAGTTTTCTTTCTAAACCTTTTCCTTTTCATTTAAAAACTGCTGACTTTTCCCACAGGCTTCATAGAATTGGTTGTCAATAAACATTTCTAAATTGCAAGGTTAACTTACTCAGTGCTTGGTTAGTTGCATGGGCGTCTGGCAATCAGAAGGCAAAGATAAATTGCCTAATGTTAAATTTTTATATTCTACTTTTCCTTAAAATTCATATAACATTTAAACTGTATTTATTCCAATTTTCTAAAAAATATTCTTCACACTAATATTGTTTCAGATATTCAAAATAATAATGGAGAACATTCTAAAATATATTCAAACCTTGAGGGTACTCCTATCATGATACAACTTTGTATAAACTACTAATGCTGAATAAGACTTGGTGTCCTCATCTTTAACACATAATGAAGACAGAACCTTCCAGAAAGAACTGTGGTGAAGTTTACAGAGATGTACCTTGAGATGCTATAGAATGTGGATCTCATGAATACTTCACAGAACTGAAGAACTGAACTGGCATCTCATATCATCTCATCTCATCTCACACACCTAAGAACTGAACTGGCATACGCTGTGTTCTTATTGAGTATGGCACACACCTTTGAGTTATTTCATACCCCATCATATCTAAATTTTGTCAAAGTAATAGGATGTCTTCCCTTCTAGAAGTGACCTCAGCTCACAGACAGAAGGAATCATTTCAAAGGTTCTCCATCATCAGCTGACAGCCTAGTTCTCTCCTCCCCACTTGCATCATACATAAGCAGCCTCCTTGGTTTTCAAGAATCTCTCCTCATATCTTTAGCTGACAGACCCCAGTGCTGCTTTCTAACCCACTACACACCTCTTCTGCTCCTTGCTTCTTTTTTTTTCTTATGCCCCCCCCCATTTGATATTTTCTTGAATCATAGGCTATATGTCTATTTTTTAAAAATCTCTTATCTCACTGAAATTATAAATACTGGATTGAAAGATGAAACATGAGAATCTCTACACATAAATACTGATCTGTTTTTCTGAACAGAGGTTAGACTCAGACCCTGCTTTTGAAGCAGTCTCTATATCATTTTCAGAATCAGACTACAACAAACTCCAATGGACCAGAGAGAAAGTAGTTTTGATATACGGGAAGAGTTCTTCCTAGATGCAATCTAACATGAAGCAGAGGTGAACAGAGGAAAACTTAATAAAGGCTATTCAGTAGCCAAATGTGTTAAAATGCACATATTTGTGTGTGTGTGTAAGGATTTTGCTTTGTGGTAAAAATGAAAAATGATTAGAAATCAAACAATTATCACCAGTATATGCTATTATTTGCCTAGAATTCACCCATTTCCTGAATTTCAAACTGGAATTGAACCTTGATTTAGTTAAAGCTATCCCAGTCTTCTCTCAGCCACCTAGGACAACTACAGATTTTCTTGGATCACCCATTAAATATACACACTTACTGACAAAATCTGAGCTCCCTAAGAAGGTCTGACCTGCTCTTTACATTTAATGACCAATGTCTTCTGAGAGTGAGAGTATCCATCCAGTTAAGGTAACTCTGTTTGATAAATTTTCTTTGTTATTTTATTTTATTTTGTCAATTTAAAATTTTATGCAGGAACACGGTATTTGCATCTGTTCACCCCATCCTTATCCCTGCCCAACTCCTTCCATGTATGCCCACTCCTACTCATATCTGTAACGCTTTCTTAATTATTATTGTTAAATGTGTGTGGGCATGTGTGTGGTGTATGTGTGTTTGCATGTACGTGTGTGTGTGTGTGTGTGTGTGTGTGTGTGTGTGTGTATAATAAATACAACCTGCTAAGTCCATTCAGTGTTGCCTGTATGTGTAAGATTTTAGGGCTGATCACTTAAATTGGATAACCTGTTAGGGTGCTCATTCCCTCGAGAAGACAGATTCATTCTCTTTCAACATCCATTAATTGTCTGTAGATCTTTATCTATGCATGAGGCCTTGGGAGATTTCCCTCATCCACATTTGAAATATCAATTGGTATCATCATTGTGTAGTCATTATTTAGGTGGCCATGTTACCAAGATATCATGGGTGAAACTTTCATGTCATATCATATAGAAGACAATATGTTACAGCAGACCTCCTAGTCTTCTCACTCATGATCTTTCCATCTCCTCTTCCGAGATGCCCCCTAAGCCGAAGGTGCAGGGATTGTGTTGTAGATGTATCAGTTCGGGATGGGCACCCACAGGAAGTTGTGTTGTGGATATTACTCTGTGTAAATAAAGTTCTGATTGGCCAGTGGCCAGGCAGAAATTATAGGCGGGACAAGAGAGTAGAGAATTCTGGGAAGTAAAAGGCTGGGGAGACACCGCCAGCCACCAGCCGCGGCCATGGAAAGCAACATGTAAAGACACTGGTAAGCCACAAGCCATATGACAAAGTATAGACTAACAGAAATGGGTTAATTTAAGATAGAAAAGGTAGATAACAAGCAGCCTGCCGTGGCCATACAGTTTGTAAACAATGTAAGTTTTTGTATGCTTTCTTGGTTGGGTCTGAGCGACTATGGGACTGGCAGGTAAGAGAGATTTGTCCTGACTGGGCCAGTTAGATGGCTATTGGTTACCCTCAAGAAATATGTGTCATTATTTATATCTTCATGTGTTAGTCATTGTTGAGGTTTACAGGTGTCATAGCTGGGTAGAGCCATTGGTTGCTTTCGTCGATTGCAGCTTGTATAGCTCCTTCCAGTATTGTATGAGCTAGTCCTAATAGAGGATATTTACAGGTTAGTTCCAGCTCAATTCCCCCTGATACTGTGTGTCTTCAGCAATGGAGTCTTACTTTTAAATTCTGGAAGGCAACCAATAAAGCTGTATTTTAAATTAGCTTATTAACCAGTGCTCTTACACAAGGCTTTTTCATCCTTAGTTTTGGTTAAGCCTCTCACTACCCTGTCCACTTCCTTATCCCTCCATCCTGTCTCTGTTTAATCACCTAGCCTCCATTATATTTCCCTATCTTCTCTCATTACACATGTGTTTTATTATCACACCAATTTTCTAAAGTTGGGTTGTGAGATTGTAGCTAGGATAATTCTTTTCACATCCCCTTCACTTCTTGATTTCCTCACATTCCCATACGACTTCCTGCCTAAGCTTATGAGATGCCCACTAGTAGGTTTCCTGTACTCCTGTGGTTGGCCTCACACCAATGAGAATACTGCTAGAACTGACTGGACTTAGTTGGCTATTTTTTAAAATGACATGAATTTGGGAAGGAAGTATTTTGTGAGGGCTATGGGATAAGCCAGAGGGAAAAGTTGAGGATAAATATAATATGTTGTGCATGAAATGCTCGAAATAAAGGATGTTTTTAAATATATATATATATATATAATTTTTTATAATACCTGTCACCACTAGTAAGCAAAATTTCCTCACATAATAATCTTGAGAAGGAATATTACAAACATACAGAGAAAATCTTTCAAAAATCATTGAACAGAGACCAAGTTTGAAATACTAACAAATAAAATACATGTATATGATAAGAAAACATCATTGGATTTTTGGTATTTTTATTGCAAAAGTAAAAGAGAAGCAAGGATAAAACATTGTATTGCAAAACTGAAGCATCAATATCTGTAATTTGATGGAATAGTTGTGATTGTCAGTGAATTCTCAGGATGCTCATCAAATCTCTTCATTCTGATTTAACTTTTAGTATGCTTCATTCTGAAAAACAGTTGCTCACAAATGTAGGTGCTGCCTAAAAGCAATAATATGAATAAGGTGTGATTTTGGAATGAATAACCTTCTTTTTAGGGAGTGTAGATGCTATGAAAGTATAGTTACAAGATGTGATCAAATTTTCCTTTAAATTGCATGCCAGCTTACACATCAATGCAAACCATTTGAAAATTGGCAGGTAACTTTTTTTATGTTGATAGAAATGAAGTTGCAAATATACCAAAATGTTGAACATTTTACTGGAAATCTGGAAATATGCTTTTAAATCCTTGAATTAAATACAAAACCAAGGCTATGTATTTTTACTGTTAATATGGCTGTCTATCTAATGTGTCAAAAATCCATAAAATTATATGGTTGTTTTGTGTTCCCCAAAATATTATGCACTCTAATAAACTTATCTGGGGTCAGAGAACAGAACAGCCACTAGATACAGAGGCTAGAAAGTGGTGGCACTCACACATTTGCTCTGGATATCTGTGAGTTCAAGGCCACATTGGAAACAGCCAGGCATGGTGACTCATGCCTTTAATCCAAGAAAGTGAGCCTTTAATCCCAGGAAGTGATGACAGAAAGCAGAAAGGTATATAAGGCGTGAGGACCAGAAACTAGTAGCATTTGGCTGGTTAAGTTTTTAGGCTTTGGAGCAGCAGTTCAGCTGAGATTCATTTGGATAAGACTCAGAGGCTTCCAGTCTGAAGAAACAGGATCAGCTGAGGAATTGATGAGGTGAGGTAGCTGTGGCTTGTTCTGCTTCTCTGATCTTCCAGCATTCACCCCAATAACTGGCCTAAGGTTTGATTTTATTAATAAGTACCTTTAAGATTCTTGCTACAAAATTATCTTAAGCTTCTCATAATTGCTATTTCATTTGGAAGGCTGTCATGATTTAAGCCTTGTATTGATATGATAGCCTTCACCTTGAAGATACCTCTATAACTCATTTAAATAAGTGGTTAAAGCCACTAAAATGCTAAATCTGTAAGCCAGATTTCAAGGTCAAGTTCCAGAATTAAATTCGGTCTTTATGCCATAATTCATAAACCACTATGATAACAGATTGCAAACCTGGAAGTATTCCCATGTTTGTCCTTGACTTAGCTACCTTATTTCGGAAAGATAAGTGATGTGGCCATTGTCAGCATGGACACTTTCAAAGAATTCCTAGAACTGGCCCTTATGAAATTCAGTCCTAATGAGGATTTGTGTGGAGTTAACGACTTTTAATTATTTTCCATATCAATTTTCTTGATGTCTTCTGCAATGATACTTCATTAAATGTGAGTTTAGGGTCCCAATTTCATCACCATCTATTATCATTATAAATCCCACTCATTTACCTTTCACTGCCAAGGTACTATTAGTATTCATACTAGGTATGTTAACAATGGATAAAGAAGTCACTTTAACATATTTTTTTCAATTTAGCATGAATGTCGTGATTTAGTCACGTCTTTTAATGGCACTACATGAGCTATTTCTTTGGTGACATTATGTTTGTCACCAGCACCTCTGATGAAAATGGCAGGCTGAGCAGTGCTTGGAGCATCCACACGCACACTGTCATCCATTGCCAATGCAGGGAATTCAAAATTAGCAACTCTACTCTCAGAAAGTCTTTCAGTGGATTTTCCAATTTCTTAAATCAATCTGGCTATTGATTTGGTGAGACAAACTGATTTTTTAAAATATTACATTTCTCCCTCAGGGCATATTATATCTGCCACAGTCTCTGGTACAATATTTTGTTCCTGTAAAGCAATCTTTGACTTGCTTCAAAGTTGGTGGCATGCTACACATTGTGTCTCCTCAGATTATATTCTGAATCCAGGTTCAAATCCCCTGCAGATTAAGCAGTGACTTTCCATTTGCTTTGACAAAGAGACAGTCATCTGTCTACTTTTGGTTGAACAGTCTTCCTCTATCTGTATTGTTTTATGGGACTTGGTGTTTGTTTTTTTTTAATTTTAATTTTTTAGATGTTGTGCAAACCATGCTTGAATTTAAAAAACTTAATAATTATAGGGGTTGGAAAGATGGTTTAGTGAACAAGAAATTTTAAACTCTTTTTTTCTGATTTTTTTTATTAAGAAATGTTTTTTATTCATTTTACACACCTATAAAAGATCCCCCTCTTTCCTCCTCCCATGCCCCCCCAGCCTCCCTCCAACCCACTCCCACCCACAAGAAGGCAAGGCCTCCCATGGGGAGGCACATCCAGTAGAGGCAAGTCCAAGCCCTTCCCCCTGCTTCAAGGCTGCACAAGGTGTCCCATCATAGGTAGTGAGCTCCAAAAAGCCCTCTCATGCACCAGGGATGGATTCTGATTCTACCGCCAGCACACACACACCCCAAGAAAATAAAGCTACACAATTGTTGTGCCATGCAAAGGGCCTAGGTTTCAGTTCTTAACACTTAAGTGGACAGCTGTAAATGAGTTCCCTGTAACTCCAATTCCAGAGGATCTGACACCCTCTTTGGGACTCCAGAGGCACCTGCACTCATGTGCACATACCCCCTTCATGTGCACATATGTGCATGCACATGTATACACACACACACACACACACACACACACACACACACACACACAAGAAAAATTAAAAATAAAATATTTTAACAATTCTTATCAGTCTTATTAAGAGAATAAATAATTTAAGTCCTATCATTTACACCATAGCTTTAAACATTTTTTGTATTCTCTGTTTTTCTTGCCACATCACTATTAAGGCATGCTATGTTTGATGGTGTCAACCAGAATGTCTGCACACAAAAGATAATACACTAGAACATATACAGTGACATAAAACTAAGTCCATACACATGCACAAATAATAAGAGCATACATATATTTATTTTATTTGACATTTTGATATGACATTGTTATAGACAAATTTATACTCAAGAATCGTGAAATAAGATTACAAAATAAAAAAATTCACACAAAAATTACATACTGTTTTAAGTACATTTACAGTTTTGTGTTTGTCCAAATGTGTTGCTATCCGTGGTCACATGTTGGACATCCCAGTTTAGATCATCATATTTAGAATGATTTTAGGTTTCAATTTGCAGAATGTTAGATTTTTCTTATTGAACATAGTAGAAATGGCAACTAATAAATTTAACACAATAATCTCAAAGTCATATGGAAAAACACAAGAAAGGTTAAATGATTCAATCTACCAAGTCTGCATTTGGCAGCTTCCAAATGACTCCAAAAACATCTTCCCAGATGTTTTCAATACTGATAGTGTTGGAGAGTGTAATCAGGACCCTTAAAAGGCTATGTCTGCGCTGGACTTCAATCACCTGCTTCAAGATGTTCCATAATTACCATTCTGTGAATTGACAGTGAACTAAAACTTTCTCCTCTGCCCATAAAAAAGCATCCATTGCAGATTGTCAACTTTTTGCAGACTGATGCATCCAACTTTCAAGACTAATGCCTTTCTCTCTATACAGTCCTCTCATCTGAAGCTACATGTCATCCTTTTTAACAATTGCCTCCAGCATGCATACAGAGAGAAATGTGTTAGAACAGGAAGCATACAGGAAATTTAATTTCCTGTTTTTGTTTTTGTTGTTTTTCAGAATTTCCAACTCTAAAGAGATTTAAACGCAAATCAGTTACAAATTGACTGTTTCCTTTGTCAGGTTTTTTAGTTGGGTGGATATAGCTGCTGACCTTCTGTTTGATTTGTGTGTCTTATTTGTGAACCACTTCACATTTCTCCATGGCTGGATGGCAGTGGGAACCCCAGCTACAATATTATGAAGGAAACACTAATGCCATCCGTTACTAAGAGGGTTTTTAAATATATGACCCCCAAATTCCCATCAAATTTATTCAGTGAAATAATATAAAAAGAAATGAATAGAGATGCCTATGTGCTATATTAAAATGTCAACTCTGACCTTTGTAGACCAGAATGGCCAATAGCATCCATGATTAATGGCATCCCCAGTCATTGTGGGTAAGGAAGCACATTTACAAATTACAACCTATAGGGTGAAGAGAAGAAGGTGTGTGTTTGCCAGACAGAATGTGAGGCATTCAAACTCAGTGTTCCACCTTTCTGCCAATTAATTATGTAAGCTTAGAAGCAGATTAAAATATACTTTGGTCATTTATTTATAACTCTTTGCCACATTAATATTTTATTTAGTTAGTTTGGTAATTTAATATATATGTTAAGTTAATTCATGTTCATACATCATGTGGGTTTCAGAAACAGATTATCTAAGCAAGGAGCCAGATAGCTTAGCATGCATTTCCCATCTCCATCTGAAAAGCTATCTGCATATCTTCCCTTCTATGTGCAGAACAAGTTCAAAGCACAGGTACATGGCTGTGGACATGTAAGAACATCTCCAAAATAAACAGATAACATTACCATTGTCTTTTTGGAGATATAAGAATGAGGCCCATATTCCAAGTCGGTCTGACTCTAGAGCTTGCACACTGAACCATTAGATTATTTGTTCTCTCCTAGTTTGTGAGCCCTTGAGCAAACACCAAACTGCAAGCCTCTGTGACAACACCATGTTACTTACCCAGTATATCAACCAGAACCCGCCTCTGCTATCTGGTTTTATAATAGCAGCTACATCATTTTTCTTTTAGTACTAATTCCAGAAAGACCCAACCCTGTGGAGATGTACTAGCTCTGCAGATATTGGATTTTAGTATGGATCTCAGGAAAGAAGAAACAGATGTGTCAAATTAATATATCATGAGATTATTATGACCACAAGAAGGGTTTATGTGTGATGTAATGAGAAATATCAAACATGTACTAAACACTTTCTCATGATATACTATGAATTCACAAACAATTAAAAGAAATAATACAAAGAGATCTCCTGTGCCCTGTACCAAATTCCTTCAGTGGTTCATTTATTCTTAAACTTTCTATTTGTAAAGTAAAATGTTATCAAATAATATATTGTTGTTAATAATATATTAAATAGTATATTTAATAGATCTACTGGACCATTAAAATGTCCAAATGGTTTTGATGATGGGCCATTGAAATATATTGGTGGGTTTGATGTATCAATGAGCTGTAATTACATTTCCACCAATACATTAACCTGTAAGATACAGGCACTTTTATTTAATATGTTAATATGGGTGGTTTTTCTTTTATATTTAAAGAAAGGTGGGTGTGACAAATTATTTAGCATCAACTAGATAATAAATCTAGCATTTTTCACAGAAAGCAAATGTATTTTGTCTATGTCTATGTATGTTCCATAAATAATTTTTGCTTGGGTTATTTGTTAATTTCCTAGGAAATAGATTTACAACAGCCAATGACTACTCCTGTTCTGCATTTACATTTTTTTCATGCACAGCTGTAAATATGGCAGAAATTATAGTTTTTTTAAGAGAAAATGTTTCAAAAGAAAAGAAGTAAAACATTGTTCTTGATACATGTTAAGTACCTGGAAAAGCTACATACATTCCAAGTAGCTCAGTCAGTGATAAACTCTAATTGTTATAAAAGAAGACACACAAACTATTTAAACCAGAAGTCATACAAATAATACAAGATTTCTGAAGAAAGAAAAATATGATTACTATCATATAAGCTTCTAAACTATACATTTATTTTATCACTTCATAAATTATTTATTAATTCCAGAGCTGGTATAAAAAAAAAAGAAGGCAGTTTTTCTTGACCATTCACAAGCCAATTAAGTTACAATCTATAGGCTTGGATTCTAGACAGTGATTTTATGCTTTTTACTTAAGCATGAGTGATTTTTATTGTGTAGAAAATTTGAAAATAAATTTAGTATTCATTACACTCATTGATTGAGAATTTAAATTTATTCACTCATTCTGAAACATTGTATGTATATCAATTTACTGCAATTGACTGACAGATATGTGTACATGCACATGCTGCACCACATAATACTTTATTCTCCCATGAATTCTATCCCCAGCCCTCTACTTACATTTTGATTTCTTTGTTTGTAAAATAAAAGTGATTCCAATTGATTTCTGAAAGGCCTTTCCAGTTCTAAATCCCTAAGACTACTGGATATAATTATGAATCTTGATTGGCAGCTTGGTTGGTGAGAAAAACTCCCAGGCTTGCAAAGCACATTTCTAGGTGTGTGGGTAAGCGTATCTCAAGAAACAGTTGGGAGTTGCGACCAAGGAGAGAAGATTTAACCTAAATGAAACAAAACAGAAAAGGAATCTGCCAAGCATGCATGTGCTTTCTCTCTCCTTCTTCCTTACCCTTGCCTACCTTTTCCTTCTCCACCTTTCCATCTTACCATAAGGTGACCATCTTTGCTCTCTCATGCCCTTGCAACAGGATGTTTGGCCTCACTACTGCATAAAAGCAAAGAGCTGGCAAAGATCAACTGAAGTATTTCAAACCATAAGCAAAAACAAAGAGATTTCTCTTTGTAATTTTTCTTCCATTATTTATTTGCTACAGCAACTAAAAATCTGACACCTGTCATTTTACCTGAAAGCTTTGAAGAGATTTTAATGTACCACACTTCCCTGCACAACATTACCAATGACTATGTATACTACCATAGGCCTAGAAAATAAGATTCTAAAAGTCAGACAACATCTTACATTTTTTTTTTCTTATTCTCTATAGCATAAAAACCTATCTTCAAGACCATCTTAAGTGTCTCACAAATTGAGGACCATTCATCCAAGGGATTCTTTTTTAAAATTTTTATTATTAAGAAATGTTCTGGGGTTGGGGATTTAGCTCAGTGGTAGAGCACTTGCCTAGCAAGCGCAAGGCCCTGGGTTTGATCCTCAACTCCAAAAAAAAAAAAAAAAAGAAATGTTCTATTCATTTTACATGCCAACAAGAGATTCCCCCCTCTCCCCACCCCCCAGCCAGCCAGCCAAACTAGTGGAAACCCAGGAAATGTGAACCAATAGCTGTGGAGCCCCCAGGGGACTGGACTAGGCTCTCTGGCTATGCAAGACAGTTATTTAGCTTCAATTGTTTGGGGGGCCCACAGGAGAACTTGACTTGGAGGAGGTGGGAATGGAGATAGCCAAGTGATTCTTAAACTCACCAACAGTGGTGAAACTTGTCCTATAAGTTTCCCTGAGTGGTCTAGGAAATGCTTTTTCTGCAGTTCCTGTAGTGTTGGTTCCTTGAAGACTGAGCTCAGCTTGGAAACTCTCCATTATGTAATATGTAATCTCAGGATGATACAGATACCTTCTCTCTTTTACACACACATACACACACACACACACACACACACACATCATACACACACACACACTACACACACACACACACACACACACACACACACACACACACACACACAAGGACATCAGACACTCTACACATGTGCAAGACGGAAAAAAAATATTTTAAGACCGCTAGGGTATTTAGCCATCTGATCACCGGACTAGGTCAGATCAGGCTTTCTCTCGACCATTGCCAGCAGTCTACAGAGGATGTATCATTGTGGATTTTTGGGGACCTCTCCTGCACTCTGCCTATTCCTGTTCTCATGTGGTCTTCACTTATCATGGTCTGTTATTCCTCGTTCTCCCTTTCTGTTCTTGATCCAGCTGGGATCTCCTGTTCCCCTAAGCTTTCTTCCCCTCAAACCTTGCCCTTCATTACTCCCACTGTCATCCAGGTTGTTCATGTAGATCTCATCCATTTCTCTGTCATTGGGTGATGCTTGGGTCTTTCCTAGGGTCCTGTTTTCTAGGTAGCCTCCCTGGAGTTGTGTAGCAGTCTATTCATCTTTGTTTTACATCTAGTATCCTCCAATGAGTGAGTACATACCATGTTTGTCCTTCTGAGTCTGGGTTACCTCACTCAGGATGTTTTTTTCTAGATCCATCCATTTGCCTGCAAACCTCATGATGTCATTGTTTTTCTACCAAAAAAGAAGGAAATTGTATTTCTCAAGATTTGAGCCTAGGTAGTATGGCAGTGTGAGTTCCAAGGTATGCTGTCAGTCAAAGCATTGTCACTGACACCAATGCTCAAAGCAAAGAGACACAAAATCCAACTCTCCTTGGGAAAAACTGGAAGAAATTGTTAGCAAACTTGAATGAGTAACACAGTCTATCAATGCAACATTCCAACATAAGGTGGAACTAAACTACACCATCTTTGTAGGAAGAGCAGACAGAGATCCATCCATCTTGTGGTTGGAACTACTGCAGTTACTTTTGAAAGAGTGTATCTATGGTATGCCTATTGGAGCCAGAGGAATATCTGGCAACATCTATGCACATGAACATGACTAAAAAGGAAAAATGCATTATAATAAGATGGTTATAAATTGTTTCATCATCTACTTTTCATATTTACTGGAAAGAGTGTACCAGTAAATTTTACATCAGAAATACATTTTTAACTGAGTGAGTAGATCATATTGTGATGTGTTTCTGCCATCTGTAACAAAACAAAACTCTTCATTCCCCCTTTGCCCCTTTGCATGTCCTCCTTTTGATGTTTTGAGATTCCATTCTTAGTTCATTTACATATGTGAGTACATTAATATTCGGTGCTTTTGAACCGTCCCTAAGTTTCTAATCCTCCTGTCTCTGCCTGGGAAACCCTGGAATTGCAGGCAGAAGGCACCACACCCCGTTTAAAATAAGAATGACCTCTTCATGGAATTTCCCTTTTGTGATGGATAACTTCAGTTGTCAAATTGGTTGACTTGAGAAACATCAAGGACACTACCAAAGCCTTGAGATCATGTTTCTAGGGGCAGTTAGATTGTGAAAGCTTTAACCCAGTGGATTCATTTCTTGATATGTTAATAACACCACCAGGGCATTGTTAGGAGGTGGTGAAAGGCAAGTTTCCTCCCAGTTGGAGGAAATGGGTCACTGGGAGCAAGTCTTTGGGAGTACACGCTGTCGTGTTTCCTCCTGTATTCCTCTTTCTTTCCTTTCTGACCCCATTTTTATGATGTGTTCTACTTCACTATACCATGTCCTCAGCCATGATGGATCAGAACCATTGATTCATGAACTCAAATAAAAATTTCTCCTTTCAGTTTGATTATGTCAGATGTTTTGTCACAGAAACTAGAATAGTGGCCAATACCCCCTTTTTAAAAGTCTATTTAAGCATCACATCTAACATTTATAATATCCTCCTGGATTCTGCCCTCAGAATTTGTTCCTTATTTTCTCTATACTCCCAAGCCTGTTTGTGGACTTTTGCTATCTTGCACTACTACACTCTCTGTTTAGATGTTTGTGTCCTCTCTACTCCTCACTATCCTAAGTGGCAAAAGCTGGGAACTATGTGATGAGTCTATATGAGGCACTAAGCACCTGTGTTTTGCTTGGGAATAATGACACATCACATAGAGCTATGGATTTTAACTTTGTATCTTCTTTGTATCTTCTTTGTCACCTGTATATTGTCTGTGGAAGAGAAGCCTAACCCTAGAATCATCTGGGACTTTGTTTCAAATGGGGAATTTTGAAGCCTGTTCAAGACCTGTTACATCATCTATACTTTAATAAAATCCACAGGATATTTTTGTGATAGTCTACAACTGTGAAGCATTGATCTAGCAGAAGCTAGAGCCTCACCTCATTAAAATGGGTCCCATGATTTCTAATAAGAAATAAAAGCACTCTCAACTGTCTTTTTCTATTAAAGAATCAAAAGGAAATTAATCTAGTATAGTTTTGCTGAACCTTAGAGGTCTCCTTAGCCATATAAAAACATGTTTGTTTGTTTGTTTGTTTAATTCATAAAGAAAACTAAGGCCTGTCTTTTGTTCTGGTGCCATCATAAAGTTTATTCTTCATTATCTTCACCCTTCACTTATAGAATGGTCAAGAATAATTATTCTTTAATAAATTAGAAATTCTTTCATGTATTCATTTCTTTCAATACTTTTGATACCAACTGTGGTGTGGTGTGGTGTGGTGTGGAATTCCTCGATCAGAAAAAAAAAAACCCAGATATTTTTAGAGAAAATGTCAGTAATCTTTAAATATCTATAGCAAAGAGAGAGACTATATTCTATAACTAGACCATAATCCACAGGAAAAGACATGGCAGGGGCAATATGAGATACAGAGGGAAAACTCTCTCAGGGAACCGAATGATGCCCAGAGATGATGCCTACTAGCCCCTTTGATGGCAGGATGTGTATTTATTTCATCAAATAAAGCACTTTGTCTCAGCAACATGCCCTTAAGAAGATGTCTTACAATATGAAGCCCCAGTATGAAACCATAATAAAACCATCTTCTTCCATTTACTTAGTAAATTACTGTGTAGCAGACATTGTTCAAAATACTACCTGTGACTGTTAGTATTAGCTATAAACTTGGAATAATCTAGAATTGCCTGAGAGATGATTTTCTGTGTATGTCTCTAGGAGATTGTCTTGATTGCTTTTATTGACAAAGGAAGACCCATGTTAATCATGGACCATTCCCAAATAGGTGATCCTAGATTTTATGGTGTAAAGAAAGGAACTGAGTAGTTATATGTTCACAGCCGCTTCTTTCCCTGATTATGAGTGTAATGTGACCAGTTGCCTTAATAACCTACTGCCTGGACTGTTCCACCATGATTGACTTGTGTAGTTGGAGAGCTTCTCTCCAGCCCCCACCAAGCCCTATTAGTCCTGCAGCCCACTTATAAAATAAACACACAGACATTCATATTATTTAAACTGCTTGGCCATTAGCTCAGGCCTATCATTGTCTAGCTCTTACTCTTATATTTAGCCCATTTCTATTAATCTGTACTTTGCCACATGGCTTGTGGCTTACTGGTGTCTTTACATGTTGCTTGTTATGGCAGCGGCGGGCAGTGTCTCCCCTCTCACCTTCCTCTTCCCAGAATTCTCTTCTCTGCTTGTCCCGCCTATACTTCCTGCCTAGCTACTGGCCAATCAGCATTTTATATATACAGAGTGATATCCACAGCAGACTTGTATGATGAAATATAAGAATAAATCCTTCCTACCTTAAATTGATCTGTTAGAATGATTTATCACTGCAACAAGAAAATAAATTAAGATACTGTCTACACTGTTACATTTCATCTTCAGTATTTTTGGAGATAAGTGTTATTGTCTCCACTTCATACAGGAAGACATTTTGATTTTTAAAAAACTGAAGTAACTTTCTTAATGTATGAGAAAATTGTGATTTTTACTTATTAAAGTTTTATTACACCCAATGCATCTGATATTGACTGTAGTTATATTTCTAGAAAATGGACAAACATCAGATCTATTTTCATAAAGATACTATCAATAGATACATCTAGAATTATTATATCAGTGATAAGGGATCATCTGTAACAGAGTCAACAAGATATGAACATGACTTCTGGAAGTCATAAGATGTCAGCACATCCCACCACTCACACCCCAAGGTACTTATTTTGATCTGTAACTAGCTACTGGTTTCCCTGGTGCTCCACAGAGAGTGGGCCAATCAAAATGTCTCACAAAAAAAGTGCTCCAGGAGCTCAAAAACCTGAACTAGCTGACTGAGTTATACATTATTCAAAAGAAATCCAAATCCTTGATTTGAAATAGTCACTGAAGCAAAATCCCATGTGTCTTGAAAGAGTTGGTCAATGTTCTTGCTTCAGCTCACTACAAAAGAGGATAATGTTTTGCTATTATTTTGGCATGCAGGAGAAGGTGGGCATAGAAGAGTTACACTGTGTCAAGTCCTTAACCACTCTGCATCAGGAGATAGGGAAAGGACAGATTTAAAATACCACCTGCATTCATCTGAATAGAAACTATTTGTATGGCCAGACTTCTAGGATGTTAGTTGAAAGTAATATTAAAATAGTAATTTTACCAGTGGAAGAGTGTCATTTTTTCCCATCAGCAGAATGCTGGTCTATCTTTATGGCAGCCTACATTATAGTAACCTCATTCAGTTACTTCTACATCTTTTCAATATATACAATTTTATAATTAACTTAATTTCACATATCAGCCACAGATTCCCCCATCCTCCCTCCTCCCCCTCCCAAGCCCTCCCGCCAAATCCACCCCCAATTCCTACCTCCTCTAAGGCAAGGTCTTCCTTGGGCATTCAGCTCAGCCTGGTAGATTCAGTTGAGGCAGGTCCAGTCCCCTCCTCCCTACACCAAGGCTGAGCAAAGTGTCCCAACATAGGCCCCAGGCTCCAAAAAGCCAGTCCATGCAACAAGAACAGGTTCTGGCTCTACTGTCTGGGGGCCTCCCAAACAGTTCAGGTTAATCAACTGTCTCGCTTATCAAGAGAGCCTGGTCCAGTTCCATGGGTGCTGTGGGATGTTCTGTATGTCAAATGTGTTGCTCTGATTGGTTAAAATAAATAAAGTGCTGATTGGCCAGTAGACAGGCAGGAAGGATAGGGTAGGTGGGACAAGGAAGAGGAGAAGGCTGGGAACAGGAAGGCTGAGGAGAGAGACACTGCCAGCTTCTGCCATGAGAAGCAACATGTAAAGACACCGGTAAGCCACAAGCCATGTGGTAAAGTATAGACTAACAGAAATGGGTTAATTTAAGATAAAAGAAGTAGATAACAAGAAACCTGCCATGGCCATACAGTTTGTAAGCAATATAAGTTTCTGTGTGTTTACTTGGTTGGTTCTGAGCATCTATGGGCCTGGCAGGTGAGAGATTTGTCCTGACTGTGGGCCAGGCAGGAAAACTCTAACTACATATGGGAGCTCCTCAGTCATTGGTTCACAGTTCATGTGTTTCCACTAGTTTAGCTATTTGTCCAAACTTGTGCTTTTTCCAATCATAGTCTCAATATCTCTTGCTCATACAATCCTTCCTCTCTCTCACCCATTGGACTCCTGGAGCTCCACCTGGAGCTCAGCCAGGATCTCTACATCTGATTCTATCAGACACTGGATGAGAGTTCTATCATGACAGCCAGGGTGTTTGGCCATCTGATCACCAGAGCAGGTCAGCTCAGGTACTCTCTTGACCATTGCCAGAAGTCTACAGCAGAGGTATCTTTTGGATTTCTGGGAATCTTTCTAGTACTCTGCTTCTTCCTATTCCCCTGGGGTCTTCCTTCATCATGGTATCTCCCTCCCCATTCTCCCACTCTGTTCCTGATCCTGCTGGTACCTCCCACTCCCCTAAGCTCTCTTTCTCCCCAACCCTTGCCCTCCATTACTTCCCCCACCCACAGTTTGCTCATATAGATCTCATCCATTTCTCTGTCATTGGACAATCCCTGTGTCTTTCTCAAGGTCCTCTTTACTAGATAGCCTCCCTGGAGTTGTAAGTTGCAGTCTGGTTATCCTTTGCTTTACATCTAGTATCCACCTATGAGTGAGTGCATACCATGTTTGTCTTTCTGAGTCTGGGTTACTTCACTCAGGATGATTTTTTTCTAGTTCCTTTCTTTTCTTCTGATTTAGTTTGTTATTTTTAAATGAACAAACTCATATATGGGGGTCAGAGCAGGGTCTCATGTTAATGTCTAAAATGTAAAACAAGACTCTATAATGCACTTTAAGCAGACTGCCTTCCTCAGAAGCATTACCCATTAAAAATCTGTTGTGAATAAGAGAAGTGATAAAGTTTGAACTTGAAATGCCACCCATAGTCTTACATAATTGAACACTTAGTCCCTAATCTCTTTCACACTTTTAGAAGATTGTAGAAGCTTTAGGACATGAGGTTTAGTAAGCTGGCATAGGGCTATAGTGGCGGGGCTTGAAGGTTACAGGCCAACTCTATTTCTACTCTAGGTTCTCTTCTTCTGGATCCAAGAAATAAGCAAAACACTTCATGGCATTTGTCCTACTGTCATGCCTTCCCTGTCAAGGTGGGCTGAAACTCCCTGAAGCCATAGTCAGAAAAGATCCTTCAGCATGTTTGGGTCAAGTATTCAGTCACAGCAATAAGGAGAGAAATTAGTACAAAGATCAAAACAAGAAAGTAAGTTGAGATATGAAGAATTTAACCTTTGTACTGTTGATGGAAAAAGTTGTGGAAACTATTCTATCAAACAAGGACAATCAGAAAGAACTGAAAGGGGAGAGGCAGGATATCTAGATTCCTCAGTGGTTAGAGAAACTAACTCTGTAAGCCTGATTACCTGAGTTCAATATGCAGAGCCCATGGAACATGGAAAAATAAAATTTGCAGTTGTCCTTAGAGCTCCACATACACCCATGCACCTATGTACATGCACATATAAAATAATATGAAATAAGTAGCTGAGAATCCATAAAGAAAAGGAAAGATAAAAAGATGGAACCAGGAAGCAAGTGGCGATTATGAAGGCCTGTCTCCTACCAGACATAGCTGAACTAAATTCTCAACTCTACCTTTACTGACAAAGAGAATTGAGAAATTATAGTGATATTTTATTTGTATTGAAATGTGATTTTATTTGTATGTCAATAAAGTTGCCTTGAGGTCAGAGCAAGCCAGAGCAGAAGCAGAGCAGTAGTGGTGCTCGCCTTTAATCCCAGCACTTGGGAGGCAGAGCTAGGCGGATCTCTGTGTGTTCAAGGACATAGCCAGCATAGCAGACACACGCCTTTAATTTCAATACCAACCATAGAAGACCTGGAGGTCTGTACAAACAGGCAGTGACGAGGAGGTCATGTGGCTGGGTTTACAACCAATGAGGGAGGAGAACAGAAAGTCTTTAAATAGACAGGATGCACAGAAGTAAGTCTCTTGCGGAGAGGAGGAACGGCAGAAGCAGTGAAGGGTAAGGTTTTCCGCTTTGGCTCTGACCTCGTGGTTTTTAACTCTGCAACTGGCTCTGTGTTTCTTATTTAACAAGCAGGATACATCTACAAGAAATATGAGTCTTAAAATCTCAGTCTCTCCTTTGTAGATCAGATATACTATTTCATAGATTTGGAGAACTTTGCAAAGTGTAAAAGAAGGAAAAAAAGAAAGGAAATAAATTAATGCAAACTTGGTGCATACTAAGTACTTAAATTTATAAACTATAACTTTCAAGGGAATGAAATCTTCCTCCTGAGTAAGGGTCTCTGGAAATAGACTTTGTGATAGTTTTTCTTAAAGGCAGCTTATTGGAGCACACTCCAGGGTCAGCACAAATAAGAAATATGATTTGGAGAGGAAGTTGAGCTATGACATACAATCAAGACAACTTTCAGCTGACACCAAGGGCCTCTAGCATTTGGATACTCTGTCAGAATCCTGTAAGTTGAAACACTGGAATTCAATTTGGTTCCTAGTAACAAATTGTCATCACATATAAGTTGTCCTTGGTGAGGATGATATTTAGTTGCTGTTTTAATCACTGAGAAAAAATAACTGACTAAGTCAGCTTAAGTGAGAAAGGTCATGTTTTGACTCTCAGTTTGAAGGTAGAATGTATTGTGGCAGGGAAGGCATGCCAACAGCAGCTGGAGGAGGCTGACATAATATATCTGCAGTTGGAAGCAGAAAGTAGTGGGTGCTGAATCTCGTGCCTCTTTCTACCTTTTATTTAGTCCAGGTCCAAAGTGTATGAAATGGTGTCAGACAAAAAGACTGAGTCTTCTCACCTCAATTAACATAACCTAGAAATTTCTTCACAAACATACCCAAAAGTTCATCTCCATGATGATTTTAAGTTTTGTCAAGTGGGAAAATCGAGATTATCATAAATGATAACTTTGATTATTTGGAAACAAAGCTCACTAAATAAATATATGAATGAGCAAATGAATGACTAGAGAGAGTACACACATAATTAGTTAGATTGACCCTAGTGAAAGACAGAACCCGAAAAGAAAATGTGGAATAGCCTTTCTTTTCATCAAAACTTCAGGTAGGACATTTGAAGTTAATTGTGTTTGCTTAAATTTTTTTTCACATATTGAAAAAAAAAACGAATTGAAGGGATATAATAAAGAATGATGAAGGATCTGGAGAGGAATAGAATTCTGAAACTAAATCATTTTAAACCCTATAATGAACATAGCATCAAAGATACTTTTTTATTATTATATTTGTGTTTTAATTTTACACATCAGACATGGGTTCCCCCTGTCCTCCCCCCTTCAACCCCCACTCCCATCTTCCCCCCCAATCTCCTCCCTTCCATTACCATCTCCTCCAGGGCCAAGACTCCCCTGGGGATTAATTTAAACCTGGTGGATTCAGTACAGGCAGGTCCAGTATGTAGTTAGAGTTTTCCTGCCTGGCCCAGTCAGGACTAATCTCTCTCACCCGCCAGTCCCACAGTCGCTCAGACCCAACCAAGAAAGCACACAAAAACTTACATTGTTTACAAACTGTATGGCTGTGGCAGGCTGCTTGTTATCTACTTCTTTTCTCTTAAATTAACCCATTTCTGTTAGTCTATACTTTGCCACATGGCTTGTGGCTTACCAGTGTCTTTACATGTTGCTTTCCATGGCAGGGGCTGGCGGTGTCTCCCTCAGCCTTCCACATCCCAGAATTCTCTTCTCTCTTGTCCTGCCTATACTTCCTGCCTGACCACTAGCCAATCAGAACTTTATTTACACAGAGCGATATCCACAGCACTTCCCCTTTTCTTTTTTTTTTTTAAGGAAGGTTTTAACTTTTACATAGTATAATTACATATAACAAAACAATTATCAAGCAAGAATTACAGTTACAATATTAAAGAAGATATCCTATCTATCTTATATTTATAAGTCTAAGGTTTTATATCTAATGTATCTTTTATCATAACTGAGGAAATTATAACTATCTAGTCTTCAACCACATCAAAGACCTCAGAAGGATATAATATTACCTGAGAACCGGGAGAAGGATGCAAGCAACTTTCGGGAGTCTTGCAGGGTAGACAGAGACAGCTGGCAGCCTGAACAGTCACCTAATGTTCCTTTGTAAAGTTGGGGCATTAGTCTTCAGCCCACAGGGCTAGAGTCTCTCGGTCACTTCTCTCAGTGTCCCGAAGAATGTCTGGCAGTTTCCTCTGTGAAGCAGGAGCCTGAGGACCATTTTGTCAAGCAAAGTTCTGTGGTCACCTTTCTATGGGTCCTGCATGTCCAGTTGATAGAGCAGTCCAGGCAAGAACAGTTTCTTGCCCAAATGGCTATTTTTGCCAAGGTGAAAATAAACTCCATAAGAAGTGTCTTCAATGCCCATCCTCCTCTCTGAAGTAAATCGGTGCTGCCAGGAGCAGACATGTCTCACTGTCCAGAAAGTCTAAATTTTAAAAATATTTTAAATGCCATATTCTGAAGGTCTTTGAAGTATTTGAAGATTACCTATCTATCTGAAATATCTCTATGTATACCCAGAAGACTTAACTAACATGGCTATGAGTATGATTATCACAGATGATTAATTATTAATCTATTTTTAATTATCCATTACAATTTTAAATGAGCTATACAAACAATACCTTAAACAGGAGTAGAAATATATATAAATATATATTATAACAAAATTAACTTTAAGTTTGTATCAGTAGACTAAAATCTATACCAATGTAAAACATTTTAAACAAGTTGTTGCTCTTTAAAAGTTCCTTAATCTACCCTTTTATCCTATTATATCTATATCATATCCCCTTTTCTTCTTTAGAAAGAGATCTCATTTATAATCAAACTGCTTTAAAGAAAAATATTGGTTTTTCTCTGTCCCACACCAGAGGGCTCTTCTGATTTGGGACACAAGAATCTCTTAACCTTTTCTTTTAGCAATATGTCTGGGTTTAGAGAAGGAGTGAGCCAATTCCATCTCCAAAGCCAGCTTGATAATTTGGGGAATGTGGGCATAGTTTTTCTTACTACTTCCTGCTGGAGGGGGGCGCTGTATCTTATGGGGACACAAAGAAAATTTTAGGAATATGGAGTAGTCCATTAGGGTGAACCTCTGAGCCAGTTGCCTTGAAACCATTCTGGATGTTGGATCATCTAGGCCATGGTGTCATCAGAGACCTTTCAGGTGGTCTTGGCTGATCAAACCTGATGTATCTTAATCTGGAACAAATCCACAGCCTCTGGCTTTCTGTGGAAACAAAAGCAGAGACTCTTTTCCAAAGCAACATATCCTTATATCCAAATTTTGAAGTCCAGTTACCTTTACAATTTACATATTTATTTAACTCAACAGCTTTTATGATCAAATCGTTTTTTGTAGTTAAAAATCCCAAAGACAACATAAGCCAGATTCTCTGTGTAATATCCATCTTTGTAAGACTGAAACACCGCTGGGGCTGCTGGCTCCGCCCACCTCAGCTTTTCAACATGGCGGTGATACAGGTTACCGCCAGCTCTGGGTCTGGAGCCATGTGTACCATCAACTATCAGAAGCAGTTCTATTAAAGCAGTGCATAGCCCAGAAACCTTTTTTTTTTTGTTTGTTTTTTAAACTAGCAAAGGCTAAATCCACCACACAGCAGAGTAAAGTGTCGCTTATAGATTGCTCATTCCCGCCACACTGCAGGTCAGACGCACACGCCTGGAACCCGCCATAGTAGCTCAAACCGGCAGGCTGTCACTAACTTGAGAGAGACAATTAGGAAGCTGTTTTTAGCTCCGTCTTAGAATCTTTTTTCTCAGGTTTTAGGTGGAAACTCTTGCCAACACGTTGGACGCCATTTGTAGTTGGAGTTTTCCTGCCTGGCCCAGTCAGGACTAATCTCTCTCACCCGCCAGTCCCACAGTCGCTCAGACCCAACCAAGAAAGCACACAAAAACTTACATTGTTTACAAACTGTATGGCTGAGGCAGGCTGCTTGTTATCTACTTCTTTTCTCTTAAATTAACCCATTTCTGTTAGTCTATACTTTGCCACATGGCTTGTGGCTTACCAGTGTCTTTACATGTTGCTTTCCATGGCAGCGGCTGGCGGTGTCTCCCTCAGCCTTCCACATCCCAGAATTCTCTTCTCTCTTGTCCTGCCTATACTTCCTGCCTGACCACTAGCCAATCAGAACTTTATTTACACAGAGCGATATCCACAGCACCAGTACCCTCATTCCAGGCTGAGCAAAGTGGCCCTGTGTAAGCCCAAGGTTCCAAACAGCCAGCTCATGCACTAAGGACAGGTCCTGGTTCCACAGCCTGGATGCCTCCCAAACAGTTCAAGCTATTCAATTGTCTCACTTATCCAGAGGACCTGATCCAGCTGGGGGCTCAAAAGTCTTTGGTTCATAATTCATGTGCTTCCATTCATTTGGCTATTTGTCCCTGTACTTTTTCCAATCTTGGGCTCAAGAATTCACACTCTTACAGTCCTTCCTCTTTCTGGACAATTGGATACCTGGAGCTCCACCTGGGGCCTGGCTGAGGATCTCTGCATCCACTTCCATCAGTTATTGGATGAGAGTTCCAGCTCAACTGGTAGGGTGTTTGGACATCTGATCACCAGACTAGGTCAGATTAGGGTTTCTCTCGACAATTGCCAGCAGTCTACAGAGGATATATCATTGTGGATTTCAGGGAACCTCTTCAGCACCCTGCCTGTTCCTGTTCTCATGTGGTCTTCATTTATCATGGTCTGTTATTCCTTGTTCTCCCTTTCTGTTCTTGATCTACCTGGGATCTCCTGCTCACCTAAGCTCTCTTTCCCTCAAACCTTTCCCTTTATTACTCCCACTGTCATCCAGGTTGTTCATGTAGATCTTATCCATTTCTCTGTCATTGGGCGATCCCTGTGTCTTTCCTAGGGTCCCAATTTCTAGGTAGCCTCCCTGGAGTTGTGTAGCAGTCTAGTCATCTTTGTTTTACACCTAGTATCCTCCTATGAGTGAGTACATACCATGTTTGTCCTTCTGAATCTGGGTTACCTCACTCAGGATGATTTTTTCTAGATCCATCCATTTGCCTGCAAACCTCACGATGTCATTCTTTTTCTCTGCTGAGTAGTACTCCATTGTGTATATGTACCATATTTTCTTTATCCATTCTTCAGTTGAAGGGCATCTAGGTTGTTTCCAGGTTCTGGCTATTACAAACAATGTTGATATGAACATAGCTGAGCAAATGCCCTTGTGGTATGATTGAGCATTCCTTGGGCATATGCCCAAGAGTGCTACAAATGAGTCTTGGGAGAGATGGATTCCCAATTTTCTAAGGAAGTGCCATATTGATTTCCAAAGTGGCTGTAAAAGCTTGCATTCCCAACAGCAGTGGAGGAGAGTTCCCCTTGCTCCAAATCCTCTCCAGCATAAGCTGTCTTCTGTGCTTTTGATCTTAGCCACTCTGATAGGTATAAGGTGGTATCTCAGAGTCATTTTGATTTGCATTTCCCTCATGATTAGGGATGTTAAGCAATTCCTTAAATATCTTTCAGCCATTTGAACTTCCTCAGTTGGGAATTCTCTGTTTAGTTCTATAGCCCATTTCTTAATTGGACTGTTGGGAATTTTGATGTCTAATTTCTTGAGTTCATTATATATTCTGGATATCAGCCCTCTGTCAGATGTGGGGTTGATGAAGACCTTTTCCCACTCTGTAGGCTGTCGCTTTGCCTTGTTGACCATGTCCTTTGCTCTGCAAAAGCTTCTCAGTTTCAACAGGTGCCATTGATTGATTGTTTCTCTTAGTGTCTGTGCTAATGGTGTTATATTTAGAAAGTGATCTCCAGTGCCAATGCGTTCAAGAGTACTTCCTACTTTATCTTCTATCAGGTTCAGAGTAACTGGATTTATGTTGAGGTCTATGATCCACTTGGACTTAAATTTTGTGCATGGTGACAGATATGGATCTATTTGCAGCCTTCTACACATTGACATCCAGTTATGCCAGCACCATATGTTGAAGATGCTTTCTTTTTTCCATTGTAAATTTTTGGCTTCTTTGTCAAAAATTATATGTTCATAGGTGTGCGGGTTAATGTCAGGGTCTTCAGTTCGATTCCATTGGTCCACATGTTGGTTTTTATGCCAGTACCAAGCTGTTTTTTGTTTGTTTGTTTGTTTGTTGTTGTTGTTTTTTTGTTTTGTTTTGTTTTGTTTTTTAATGGTAGCTCTATAGTAGATCTTGAGGTCGGGGATTGTGATGCCTCCAGAGGTTGTTTTATTGTACAGGATCCTTTTGGCTATCCTGGGTTTTTTTGTTTTTCCATATGAAGTTGAGTATTATTCTTACCAGATCTGTGAAGAATTGTGTTGGTAATTTGATGGGGATTGTGTTGAATCTGTAGATTGCTTTTGGTAAGATCACCATTTTCACTATGTTAACCCTGCCTATCCATGAGCATAGGAGGTCTTTCCATTTTCTGACATCTTCTTCAATTTCTTTTTTCAGGGACTTAATGTTCTTGTCATATAGGTCCTTCACATGCTTATTTAGAGTAACCCCACGTTATTTTATATCATTTGTGGCTATTGTAAAGTGTGATGTATCTCTGATTTCCTTCTCAGCCTGTTTGTCTATTGTATATAGGAGGGCTACTGATTTATTTTAGTTGATCTTGTAACCTGCTATGTTGTTGAAGGTTTTTATTAGCTCTATCAGTTCCTTGGTTGAATTTTTGGGGTCACTCTTGTATACTATCATGTCATCTGCAAATATGGAAAGCTTGACTTCTTACTTTCCAATTTGTATCCCCTTAATCTCCTTATGTTGTCTTATAGCTCTGGCTAGAATGTCAAGTACTATATTGAATAAGTATGAGGAGAGGGGTCAGCCTTGCCTTGTTCCTGATTTTAGTGGTATTACTTTGAGTTTCTCTCGATTTAATTTGATGTTGGCTGTTGGCTTTCTTTAGATTTCCTTTATTATGTTTAGGTATGTTCCCTGTATTCCTGATTGCACCCTTTATCATGAAAGGGTTTTGGATTTTGTCAAATGCCTTTTCTGTATCTAGTGAGATGATCATGTGTTTTTTTTTCCTTTGAGTTTGTTTATATGGCATATTATATTGATGTACTTTCATAATTTGAACCACCCTTGCATCCCTGGGATGAAGCCTACTTGATCATGGTGGATAATTGTTTTGATGTGTTCTTGGTGTCTGTTTGCCAGTATTTTATTGAGTATTTTTGCATCAATATTCATGAGGGAGATTGGCCTCTAGTTCTCTTTCTTTGTTGCATCTTTGTTTGGTTTAGGAATCAGGGTAATTGTAGCCTCATAGAGGAGTTTGGTAATATTCCTTCTGCTATTGTGTGGAACAATGTAAAGAGTATTGGTATTAAGTCTTCTTTGAAGATCTGGTAGAATTCTGCAGTGAAAACATCTGGTCATGTGCTTTTTTTGGTTGGGAGACTTTTAATGACTAATTCTATTTCCTTAGGGGTTATTGGACTATTTAAATGGTTTATCTGGTCTTGATTATCTTAGGTATGTGGTAGCTGTCCAGAAAATTATCTATTTCTTTTAGATTTTCCAGTTTTGTGGAGTAGAGGTTTTTGAAGTATGACCTGATGATTCTCTGGATTTCCTCATTGTCTGTTGTTATGTCCCCCTTTTCATTTCTGATTTTGTTAATTTGGATGCTCTCTCTCTGTCTTTTGGTTAGTTTGGATAAGGGCTTGTCTATCTTGTTGATCTTCTCAAAGAACCAACCCTTTGTTTCATTAATCCTTTGTATTATTCTCTTTTTTCTATTTTATTGATTTCAGCTCTCAATTTGATAATTTCCTGGCGTCTGTTCCTCCTGGGAGACTTTGTTTCTTCCTGTTCAAGGGCTTTCAGCTGTGCTGTCAAGTCACTAGCATGAGATTTCTCCAACTTCTTTATGTAGTCTTTTAGTGCTGTGAATTTCACTCTTATCACTGCTTTCACAGTGTCCCATAAGTTTGGGTATGTGGTGCATTCATTTTCTTTGATCTCTAGGAAGTCTTTAATTTCTTTATTTCTTCCTTTACCCATTGGTGGTTCATTTGTGCATTATTCAGTTTCCATGAGATTATAGGATTTCTGGGTTTTTTTTTTGTTTTTTTTTTCTGTTTTTGAAATCTAACTTTAAGCCATGGTGGTCCCATAGAACACAGGAGGTTATTCTAATTGTTTTGTATCTGTTGAGATTTGCTTTATGGCCAATTATGTGGTCGATTTTAGAGAAGGTTCCATGAGGTGCTGAGAAGAAGGTATATTCTTTTTTGTTTGGGTGGAATGTTCTGTAGATATCGATTAACATCAGTTTAGGTCATTATGTCTCTGTTAAGTTTCAATTTGGCCGATCTGTCCAGAGGTGAAAGTGGGGTGTTGAAGTCTCCCATTATTAGTGTGTGGGATTTTATATGTGATTTAAGCTTTAGTAATGTTTCTTTTACATATGTGGGTGCCCTTGTTTTGGGGGCATAAATGGTCAGGATTGAGACTTCATCTTGGTGGATCTTGCCTGCGATGAGTATGTAATATCCTTCATCATGTCTTTTGATTGATTTTAGTTTGAAGTCTATTTTGCTGGATATTAGGATAGCTACACCAGCTTGCTTCTTAAAACCATTTGATTGGAAAGTCTTTTCCCAACCTTTTATTCTTAGGAGGTGTCTGTCTTTGAATTTGAGGTGTGTTTCTTGTTGTAACAGAAAGATGGGTCCTGTTTTTTTATCCATTCTGTTAGTCCATGTCTTTTTATAGGTGAATTAAGTCCATTGATATTAAGGGATATTAATGACCAGTGATTGTTTGTTCCTGGTTTTTTTTTTTTTTTTTTTTTGGTGGTAGTGTGTGTGTACTTCTCTTCTTTGGGGTTTATTGCTGTGGTGTTATCTATTGTCTGTGTTTTCAAGGGTGTATCTGCCTTCCTTAGGTTGGAATTTTCCTTCTAAGGCTTTCTGTAGGGTTGGGTTTGTCGATAAGTATTGTTTAAATCTGGTTTTGTCTTGGAAGGTCTTGTTCACTCCATCTATGATGATTGAAAGTTTTGCTGGGTATATTAGTCTAGGCTGGCATCCATGGTCTCTTAGTGTCTGCATTATATCTGTCTACGTCCTTCTGGCTTTCAAAGTCTCCTTTGAGAAATCGGGTGTTATTCTGATGGGTTTGCCTTTGTAAGTCACTTGGCCTTTTTCCTTTGCTGCCCTTAATATTCTTTCTTTATTCTATACATTTAGTTGTTTAATTATTATGTGGTGAGGGGATTTTTTGTGGGGTCCAGTCTGTTTGGTGTTCTATATGCTTCTTGTATCTTCATAGGCATTTCCTTCTTTAAGGTGGGAAAGTTTTCTTCTATCATCTTGTGAAATATATTTTCTGTGCCTTTGAGTTGGTTTTCTTCTATTATTCATAGGTTTGTTCTTTTCATGGTGTCTCAAATTTCTTGGACATTTTGGGTCATGACTTTGTTGGTTTTAGTGTTTTCTTTGACTGATGAATCTATTTCTTCTACTGTATCTTCAACACCAGAGATCCTCTCTTCCATCTCTTGCATTCTCTTGGTTATACTTGCATCTGAAGTTCCTGTTCATTTACTCAAATTCTCTATTTCCAGCATTCCTTCTGCTAGTGTCTTCTTCATTTTTTTCTATTTCCCTCTTCAGGTCTTGGACTCTTTCCCTTGTCTGTTTCATTGCTTTTTCATGATTTTTTTTCAGGGACTTATTATTTCCTTCTGCTTTATTTGTCCTTTCCTCTAGCTTTTCATAGCGTTCTTTGTTCTTCCCATTTTTTTTGTTTGTCTGTTCCTCTACTTTATTTTTGATTTCTTCTATAAAAGGCTCTAGCCTCTTCATGATGTTACTTATAAGGTTGTTTTCTTCTTCTTCTTCTTCTTCTTCCATTCTGTGATGTTCAGGTCTAGCTGTTGGAGAAGGGCTAGGTTCTGGATGATGCTGTATTGCTCTTTATTTTGTTGTATGTACTTCTGCCTTGACATCTGCCCATCTCCTCATGGGTTCGTTCTTGGTCTTATCAGTGTACTTGGTCCAGAGAGAGCTGACAGATTTAGGGAGCCTCTCTCTGGTCCAGATGGAAGCTCTGGGCTGGATGGGAGCTCTGGTCCAGATGAGAGTGCTGGCTGGATAAGAGCTGGGGGGCTGCACTCTGAGCATCAGGAAGTCCCTGGGGCCTCCTTATCTTGTCCAGATGGGAGCTTCTCTTGTCCAGATGGGAGTTCCAGGACAGTATGGAAGCTCTGGTCCAGATGGGAGTTCTGGGGCAGAATGGAATGCTGGACACTGGTCTCTAAGTCTCTGGAAGTGGCTGAGGTCTCCAGCAGATGGGTGGCGGGGCAAGGCATTGAGGTTGTAGTATCCACCAGAGGGTCTCTCTGGTCCAGATGGGAGTTCCAGGGCGGATGGGAGCTGGGGGCTGGTCTCTGAGTCTCAGGAAGTGGCGGGGGTCTTGGGCAAATGGGTGTGGGGGCAGGGTGTGGAGCCTGCAGGTTTTGCCTGTAGTCTTGGAAAAGGGAAGCCTTCCCACAGGGCCTGCCGATTGGGGCCAAGTTGGGCAGGTCCTCTCAGGATGGTGCCCAGTGGTGGGACCCCTATGATTCTTGTTCACAAATAAAATAAGAATACTTCACAAAGGTAAGATAATTTTTGTGTGGCTGGGTCTTGGGCAAATGGGCGTGGGAGCCTTTTTTTTTTTTTTTTTTACACTAGCCTTTAATATTTTACAGGATGGCTGAGGAAAAAGTCAGAAATTTGTTTCCCTGTACAGAAGGTACCAATTTTCTATCAATCAGAAAGAGATGCAAAATCATCTCTATAATGCCTGCTGTTAAAAATGTCAGCTGAATATTTCTAAGAAGACATATCCCAGGCACAAGAGGCAGCTTCTCATACAATTCATTTTGTGGCTACCATGACCTAGCTATTGGTTCTCACATTTGACCAAAGGTTGAGGCGACACCGTCCACAGCTGGAGAGGAAATAAATTTATGTGGCTTAAAATTACATGTAGCCTTCACAGTGAAATATTGCTTCTCAAATTTCAACTTTGAACATGATTTACATCACACAAAACACATTTACGAGACCAAGGCAGCACTTTCATGCTTCTGATTTCTGATAATTATCTTTAGGCTGAGAGAGTTTTATTGTCTTTCTATTACTTTTGCCCATAAGCATACCAACTTGTCCTTCTCCATTCCCCCTCTGCATAAAAGATAGAGATGGAAATTTCTCTGAAAATCATTTGCAGAGATAAATGACTACCAAAAAACCAATCAGGAGAAAGAGTGCCCTGTTCATGCAGTAGGGGAGCCTGGCAAATGCATGGCAGGTAAAGTCATGAATGCTGAAGTTCTAAATCACCTCCCAGCCTTCCGTGTGCCTGGAAACTCCTGCCAAGATCGCTCTCAGTGACAGACCCCAAGTTATCTCCCTGCTCCCCTTCATTGGGATTCCTCCTCCTCTCCCTATACATAACCAAACAAGCACACAGGAAAAATGAAATTAAGACTCAGCCACTAAGGTTTTTAAGCATCAATCAGTCTGCCTCAGTGGTTTATCTGACTTTTAACTTTGAAGTTCTGGCTCAACACTTTGACCAAGGAAACCTTGTAAAAGTTTAGACAGGAATCAACTGAAAGAAAGTGAAGCCATGAAATCAGCATTTGTCTAAAAAGTCTAAGAGGTCTGTCCCAGCATATGACTGCAGGCTTGCAAGTACCACCTCTCCATCTTCCAAGAACTTCTCCTCTGTGTTCCCATGTTGGTTGTTTGGTTAGGGGAAGAGCTGGGGTTTTCTTTTCTTGCTTTTGTTTGGTTTTGTTATTAAGCTTGTCTCTGGAACTAGATTAGGAGTGAAGAAATGCAATTTAATCAGAACAGATTTGAGGGAAAGGTAATATTCTCTTTGATGATATTCACATTTCATACATTTACAGAATCTAATTTGGTATAGAATTAGCCAGTACACTGATACCTAAACCCATTTTCTAACTAGAGGTCCATGTTGAGATGTGTAATAAAGTTCTTCTATCAGCTTTTTGTGGCCATTCGCAGTAGGGATGTAAAGGAAACATCTCACTTGCCGCCAATGTTCTGTGCATGAAGAAGAGGTGAATTTGCCACTTACATCTTTATCTATCTAATTCATGTGATAACCAGCTGATTAAAAGATTCAGAAAATATCCATAGTGACTGAGCTTTTGTGGGATGGGGAGGGGACTATGACAACCTCAGGAACACCAGATGAAGGGGGAAATTGCATCCAATCCAAAAGATGAAAATAAAATATAAGGAGTAAGTTACTGCCAAATTCTCACAGAAAAAGAAAGTTCCAAGACAAAGAATATGAGTTTCTGGGAACCTAATACACAACCCTGAAATGTGCCTCTCTTTTTTATATCTTAGCTCAATAAAGATTCAAGGAGAAAATCCTTTAGGATTTTATTCATGTGTAGCACATGAAATTCTCCATCTCTGTCATAATTATAATTATTTAATAACACAAAATCTTTGCTTTTAGCTATGGATTACTATATGACAACTTACATGTCTCTTGTTCTGATACTTGGGGACAAACCAAAATTTTCAGTGTAGTATGGGAAGAGAAGCCCAACAACTTTTATCAGAATTATTGGAAGGTGCCAGATTGTCAGATCTCACTTGCATGTAGTCTATAATAGTGTAAGAATGTTAAATTCATAGTGAGAAAATTATTCCTGGTTACTAATTAAGGAGTAACAGTGATAGTAAGTTTAACAGTTTTGGAAACACATGTTGGAGTGGTCTGTCACCTACAGAGTACATCTTATCAGATGTCCATTTACATGACTTCAAAATAATGATAAATTATTTTTTACAACTGATTTATCAGAGCTGCACTTACAGAATCATCAGGTAAGCCACATAAATGATGGGGAGAAAAGGTGCAAAAGCTGAGAAATAAGTGCATTTTGCTTAGGTACAATGAATCCCAAATTCATTGCCATTGGTTAGCTAGTGGTCACTGTCATGTATATTGAAATGCTGAATTTTGAGAGAAAGGTAAAAGCCACTCAACAAAATTTCAGAAATAGGACTGTGAACTAATGGTAATTCTTTCAGCAGAGTATAACCCTGTCTTGGATTCAAAGGTCTATGGATTAATAATCATTAATCAAGTTCTGGAACACTTTAAGGAAAAAGTATTTAAAAGCACTGCTTATACTATGTATTACAGCTTTCTTAAATTGACATAAAAATACGTATGATTATAGCTTACAACATGACACATTCAAGTTTCTGTCCATTATATAACAACAAAATCTAGCTAACAAATATATGAATTATATTACATGTTCATTTTTGCGAAAGAGTACATTTTTAAGAATAGACTAGTCAACATAGATACTTAGAAAGTGGGAAGAGTTAGAAGCTATTGGTCAAAGGGTACAAATAGAAGCAATCAACTCAATAAACCAATTATAAAACACAATTACCTATGACTGCAGCACCTATTTTACCTTCTGTAATACTAAGTTTGAAGACGAACAGCCTCTTCACTCATTTTTCCATGTCTATCAAATTGTTTAATAATAAGCAGATTAATAATTATTAGTTTTGAAGATTAATCACTTAAGCACTGAAGAGAGACCTTTGCTGTGGATATCGCTCTGTGTAAATAAAGTTCTGATTGGCCAGTGGCCAGGCAAGAAGTATAGGCGGGACAAGAGAGAAGAGAATTCTGGGAAGTAGAAGGCTGGGGAGACACCGCCAGCCGCCGCCATGAAAAGCAACGTGTAAAGACACTGGTAAGCCACAAGCCATGTGGCAAAGTATAGATAAGCAAAAATGGGTTAATTTAAGATAGAAAAAGTAGATAACAAGAATCCTGCCACAGCCATACAGTTTGTAAACAATGTAAGTTTCTGTGGGCTTTCTTGGTTGGGTCTGAGCAACTGTGGGACTGGCGGGTAAGAGAGATTTGTCCTGACTGGGCCAGGCAGGAAAACTCTAACTACAGACCTTTGTTGAAAGACAGATTTGAGCAACAAATATCAAATTATACCATAAAGATCTTAACATCATCATTATCATTGCAATAATATCATTAACCATAATCTGTAAAATTGGTGCTATTTAGAGTTGCTATTTGCTTGGAAGAACTCTGGTTGTCTAAGAGAAGCATTAATGACTCTTTCCTAGACATCTGACAATTTTCTACACTTTAGGTTGTGAGTAAATAAAACTCTCTACTACCTGGTTATACGTGATTGGACCAAGCTATATTCCAGGGCTGAAAGCAATCATACTTTGATCAAAAATGAAGATGAAAAACTACTCCTGGTGTGTGAAAATCTTCCTAGAAGGAGTACTCCAACTTAAGTAGGAGTAAACAGCCCCAGGCAAAAATCTCTTTATTATATTGTGAATACAGACAAGTTGACCACCATCAGGGTGGCCATTTGGCTTCACCATAAGCCAAATAAAGCTATGAGATTTTTACTGTTTAACTTGAAAGTTCACATTTTCATCAATAGCTAATGTTCATGAAGAATATATTTTGAATATTTTAATATCTTTAATCAAAAGAAAGACAATTCTATCAAAATTCAAAGTGATAATTATACACCAACTCACCACATGTCATGTATTCATTCCTTCCTTCCTAGGTACACACAATTGGCATTTCTTTGCAGGTGTTCTTGGTTAAATGGGCCTGATTTTTTTCTTCTCTTTCCATTTCCCCATACACTATGCTAATATTCCATCAAGCTGACTCTTAAGACTCAGTCCCCATGAAGGTATTACAGTGAGAGGGGCTGGTCCAGAAACTCTCTATAAGCTATACTTGAGGCTTTTCTTCTAATCCTTGTGATTCTTTTGAGATCGTCAATTAAGGGCCTCAACTTTTCTGGGCTTGGTGGTAAGTACTAGTCTCTGTTTGGCTAGTGAGAATATTCCATCCACTTATAAGGTTGGCTGGAGTTTGATTACTGTTTTAGTGTGTTAAGATTGTCACAGGAAAACACCACAGATTGGGAACAGATAGATCTTGTAATTCTGTGGGCTAAAGATTCAAAAGAAGACACTGGCAGCTTTACTTTTTCCTGAGACCTTTCTCCCCAGCTTGTAGAATTTCTTTATGTGTCCTTCATATAACCTTCACCTTTTCCCAATGTGTGTGATGTTGGTATTGCTATCCAAATTTATTTGCTTTTTCCTTGTCTTAAATTAAAATATAATTACATCATTACTCCATTTTTCTTTCTTCCTTTCTACCCCTTTCATGACTGACCTCACCACTCTCAAATCCATGATCTCTTCTTCTTTACCCATTCTAGTTATGTATACATATCATAAACATATAAATACAGCCTGCTGACTTCAATGTTGCCTACATGTGTATATTTCTAGGGCTGACCACTTGGTATTAGGTAACCAATTAGAGAGCTCTCATCCCTGGGGAAGATAGGTTTTCCCTCCACCAGCAATTATTAATTGCCTATAAATCTCCATCTAGGGGGTGAGCCCCTATGTCAATTCACTTTGATGTGTACAAGTCAGATTCATTTACAGCCTGTGATAAAAAAAAAAAAAGCAGATTGTCCTTTATAATAAGATTAAGCTCCATCCATCAACTGAAAGCTTGGTTAGAACTAAAAGCTGATCTCTCCAAGCACCAAGATGGACCCCCCTGCATACAATGTTCAGAATTCATAACACCAGATGCCATTAGGTCATCAGCTTTCAACTCTTTTTCCTTTCTCTCCAGTTTGTGAGGTTTCCCTACCAGATTTTGTCATTGTCCCTCCCTAACAGTTACAAGAGCCAACTCTTTAACAGTAAGGAATAAAGTGAAAGAGAAAAACAATCCCAAAGACAGCTTTAAGCTCTTAGCAAAGCACCAGCTGTTACTGAGCCTATCTCCAATGAGTTGGATCATTCAAGTGTGCAGAACACTGACAAAAATTTAGCAATTATTCAGGTAAGTCCATAAAATAACTCAGATCGTAAGGTGCTTTCTGTCAAGTCTTATGACCTGACTTCAATACCTGGCATCCACCCAATGAAAGGAGAGAAATAACCCCCAAAGTTGTCTTCTGACTTCCACATACACACCTTGACACACATGTGTCCACACACAAACACACATAATATAAATAAATAAATAATTAAAAAATCACCCAGGTAATATCTAAAAGGTATTACACACAGTATGTTCTACAAAACTGTGTATAGACTGTCCTTCTTTCTCACTTCTGATTCAAATTCTCCACTAATTAAGCTGTTACTCTGAAGGTCTTGCACACCCAGTTATTCTGGGTGTTCTAACCCAGTAAGTATTGGTCCGTGGCCTTACAAGCTGCAGGTTCTCCATTGCCAACCTGTATCATGTCAGTGCTCTTAAATCTAGGCAAGACAGATTCTATAGTGTCCCATTTCCCAAAAAAGCAAGTTGTGGGTGTGTGAATGTGCATGTGTCTCTCTCTCTGTGTTCAATTGTTCCCTTTGAAAATGCTAAATTCACTTTTTACTAAATATAAGTAAATTTAGAGTTCATTTGGTGTCTCTTGTATTTTTGGTAGTAAAATCCATTTTATGCTCAGAAATGCTCTTTATTGTGAATTAATCTACAACACATAACTTCCTTAAATTGTCACCATATACATTTTATGATAGTTCTTGATCAAAAATAATACAAGACCCTATTCATTTCACAAAATTAGTGGACTAAGAAATGTCTACTAAAGAAAATGTCACTAAGGAAAATAGTAAATGAATTAAATAAAGGTGAAGTAGTTAATAGAGGGAAAATCAGCGCATCTATAGCCTTGAGCACTTTAGATAGACAAGAGAGGGATGCAGTGGACTGCTCTATAAACCTGATGAGTCCTCAAACATGGAGAAAATATGCAAGAGGGAGAAGGGCAGAACCTTAGACGAGGTGTTTAACCTGAACCACATGTGGGACACAGAGGATCCTGCTTTCAAGTTTCTGATCTTTTATACCTCTTTCCCAATGTCTAATTCTGAAATTTAATCTCACAACAAACAGTCCATGAAATAAACTTAGTACAAGTAAGAGATTTTTCAATCTAGAAGACATCTCCCTTCTATAATTAGTCTTAGTAATTCCTGCATTTTCAATGATGACTCTTTTTGATTCTATGACTCTGATAGATTCTGGATTCCTTCCACAGGTGATTTTTCAAACTCACAAAAGGATTTGACCAGCTTTGTCATTGTTGTTTGGGGTATTCATGACTGAAGGCTTATTGTATCTTGGCAATACATTCATCAAATTTTTCTACCCAATTTACCTCTTGACTATAAAAAATATTCAGAGTAAGTTCACAACAACTTGAATAAATTGTATTTTGGCATTAAAATGATGCACAAATTCACAAGTGACCTAATCTTGAGACTTATTTTATCGCATCTAGGCAACCTGAAAGGACTCAGTGAAAAGGTCATTGTTTTTCTGCCCCCATGAAGGGGAATGTGCACATCAGTGTTGCTTCTATCCACTTAGTAGAAAATACCAAGTTTTTTTTTTAATGGGGTGTGATTAAATGAATAAAAATAATTAGGAAGCCAAATCAACATACAGAAACAACCTCTAATATTTCTCCACAAGACGTGTTCAATTATTATTTCATAATACTTTTTCTCATAATTGCCTCATTTATGATCAATAGTTATCTTTGTTTGTGTTTTCCGGGAAGCAGGCACAAAAACAGTGAATTGTATGAGATTACTAGGTAGATGTTCCAAAAGATATCAGGAAGAGACAACCAAGTATGAACAAGATTTCAGGAAGGACCCAAGCAGGGAGCAATTTTAAGTAAGATGTCAGCCTTCATGCCACTGAAGTGGACCCCAAAGCTACAGAGGCCTGTGGAGCACAATGACCTCATAGTTTTTCCATCCCAAGACAAAGGCATTTCCTTCACCATTGTAAGTACTATGAGATAATCTCCATGGAATTTTCAATTCCCTGCCAGTTCTAGAATCTGATGCATTTAGACAAAGTAATTACAGAAGCCAGAGGTGAGCCTCTAAACAGTTTGCAAGTATGATTCCCTAAGAGTCTCATTGAAAAGCATGTTTTCCCCCAGAGAAATTGGGGTGATCTGGGAGACACTGACAGCACTTACAAAACTATTTAACACAACTGGGCTCGAGCCAAAACCAGCATCCACTGAATCATTGAACAGAATGGTTTATCCTTACCTCAGTACCAATACTCATGCCACCACAATGACTGCAAGTCCCTGATTTTTAGCTTGATATCCTTGTGTATAAAATGAAGTACCAGTAACACCTAGCTCATGTGTTTATTAGGAGAAAGCCAGAAAATAAACACAAATGTGACACTTTGTCTTCCACATGATGATTCCATAAATACAAATTGTCAGCATCCTCATTTGGTATTTGAATATCTTAAAATTTACTCAATGACTAAATTCCATGCTTTCTTGAAAGTTCTTTTCTGGTCCAGAATGTTCATCTCTCCTATTCACTATTAAAATTTCAGAAAGTATTGCACTGCGTTCATCCAGTCCTCCCTCCTCTTTCCAAGTCTTTTCTAATCCTTATGTTGAGGCTCCTCCTGACCTTGACTCGGGTGCAAGTGGATTCATTTTCTGCATCCAGAAAGAGCTAGGATCCAAACTACTGAAGATGGTCAGTTAATTGCCTCCAGAAATTGTCAGTATTATTATCACTAATCTTTAAAAGTTCTACCAGAGGCAAAATTAATACATATTTCTTGCAGCAACAAGCAAAATTTAACATATATTAGAAAATTCTTCTTTGAGAGTTATGCTTTGGAGGCATGCCAAATGTATATATATATTGGTTTTTCAAGACAGGGTTTCTTTGTGTAGTTTTGGCACCTGTCATGGATCTCTCTCTGTTGATCGGCTGGCCTTGAACTCACAGAAATCCACCTGGCTCTGCCTCCTGAGTAGTGGGATTAAAGGCATAAGCCATCACCACCCAGCTCAACATGATATTTCTAATGTCAATTTCTTCTCTATTTCCTTTTTTTTAAATAATTTAATTTAATTTTACATATCAGCAATGGGTTCCCCTGTCCTCCCCCCTCCCGCCCCCACCACCACCTTCCCTCTAGTCCACCCCTCATTCACACCTCCTCCAGGGCAAAGACTCCCCTGGGGATTCAGCTCAACCTGGTAGATCTGGTAGATTCAGTCCAGGCAGGTCCAGTCCCCTCCTCCCAGGCTGAGCAAAGTGTCCCTGCATAAGCCCCAGGTTCCAAACATCCAGCTCATGCACTAAGGACAGGTCCAGGTTCCACTGCCTGGGTGCCTCCCAAACAGTTCAAGCTATTCAACTGTCTCTCCCCATACTTATTCAATATAGTACTTGAAGTTCTAGCCAGAGCAATAAGACAACATAAGGAGATTAAGGAGATACAAATTGGAAAAGAAGAAGTCAAGCTTGCCTTATTTACAGATGATATGATAGTATACATGAGTGACCCCAAAAATTCAACAAAGGAACTAATACAGCTTATAAACACCTCCAGCAACATAGCAGGATACAAGATCAACACAAAATAATCAGTAGCCCTCTTCTCTATTTTCTTTTATTTCTTCTTCTATAATTTGGAAAATATGATCGCCAGAAGACAATCACACTTCTAAGAAATTATCTTGTCTGTTTTTCTTTCTTTGTTTTTGTTTTATTGTTATTGATATATTTGTTTGTTTGTTTTTTCGCAGGATCTTACCATATACAGCCGTGGTTGGTCCTTCAATTTCCTATATAAACTAGGTCTGATTCTGCCTCCATTGTGCTAGGATCAAGGTATAAGTCACCATACCCAGATTTTCTTAAGTCTTAAAAGACAAATAACAGAAGAAGCTGAGGCCAATCTCAAAGGTCAAAATGGCCTACATGACAACAACCTCTAAATGTGACAGAGCGTTAAATGGATATGTAATGCAACATAAAACAATTACCACTCTGTGGATTACTAGTTTTGTACAAAAGGAAATGGTGGAAATCATCTTTCATTTCATAATATTTGGCTCTGCACCTGGCCTCTCAGGAAAGAGCACAGGAAGAAGTGTAGAATTCTGACAGTGGACATCTCCAGCTCTGGCTCTCAGTGACCAAAAGCAATGATGAAAGGACCAGAATATTTAAAATTATAATTCTTGTCTTCCTGTTTTGTTTTAATCTTGTGTAAATTCTGGAAGGAGAGATTTGTGTTCCCTTCAAAATTCATAGGTTGAAATTTACCTACCATGATGCGGCTTTGGGGAGATGAGTAAGATGGAGCCAAGCCCTCATTAGTGAGACATTCCCTTTAGAAAGAGACCTAGGAGAGCTTGTATATCTATTTAACTAGACAACAACTATGATAGAAGTTGTCACACATAAAACAGGCCTAATCTGGCATCAGATCATCAGGTCTTCAAGGACAGCCTCCTCCGCAACTGTGAAAAATTATTTTTGTTTGTCTGTTTTCAAGTGGTCTTACTTGTGACAATTTTGTTACAATGGTTTGTGCAGATTAAGACTCACAGCTAGGTTTGAAACATTGTCCCATGGATCATCAGGTTTGCACATTAACATTCCAGTTTACCACAGTGTTGTTTGTGTGGATGCTCTGAAACTGAGTAGTGTTACTAAGGCAGCTAAGCAGCGTTGTAACAGGGAAGCAGCATTTTTAGGGCTTCACTTACAGGCACCCACTCTCTGTTCTGTTGTGTGCTAGGAAGTACAGTGCTGTAATAAACAACTTTGTGCACATAGCTTTAAAAACCCGAGGGTTTCATTTTTACAGGAGAGAATCAATGAATGGGACTTCAGGAACAAAGGCTGTATGCAGTTGCAAGCTTTAACAGCTGTTCACAATTACACTCAAACAGTTTTGTAGCAATTTGCATATTCATCAGCAATACAATAAGCATTCTATTACACAACTCCTGCCAAAAATGAGTGCTGGCCTTCTTTATTTTTGTGTGTTTTGTTTTTAAACACATAAATATAGAAAATAATTTCCAAAATCCCCAAACACCCATCACTCAGTTTTATGACTTACAGATATTCTGTTATCCCTATGGACTAATACTTTAACTCAATTTCCTGATGTACCATTTTTATATAGAAAATTATATCCTTCCTGGTATTCAGTTCTATGATGCTTTTAGAATATCTATCTTTGTATGATCATCAGTACCATAATGGTGCTCATCTTTCCATCATGTTACCAAGTTCCCTCATGGCCCTTTATAAGCAAGTATTCTCTTCAAAGCTAGTTGTTGAAACACATGGTGTGTTTTTCCTTTATAATTTTGTGCTTTTCAGAATACTGCAAGATGCAATGGTGTATGTAACATTTGGCCTGTCTGATATTGACAATCTAGTATAATGCATTTGAGAAACACACATATCAGTATGAGGCTATGGGGTTTGTTCCTTTCCATTGCCGAAGCACGTTTGATTGCATAAATGTTCTAGATTAGTCTATTTATTTTCAACTAGAAAATTTTGGGAGTTGCAAATTAGTAACAATAAACATTGATGAGTACGTGTTTGTGTGAACCTAAGTTCCTCCTACAAGTGGACTTATTGTATATGTCAAGTGTATATTTAACTATATAAAGATCTATAAATCTGGTTTTCAGAGTGGCCATAAAAAAATTATATTTCTCCTAATGATTTATGAAGATTTCCAGTATCTATGGGTCCTTGTCAGCACTTGCCACTCAGTGTTGCCTTAGCCTCCTGACTGGTTTGTAGTAATATCTTATCCGGCTTGGAGTGTCATGCAGTGATAGACAGCATGCTTAGCTTTTATGAGGCACTGGATTCAAAAATACCATGATTGATTTATTTACTATGTATTTATAAGTATCTATTATCTAAGTATCAAAAGTTCCTGATTATGCTCTGTTAGGAATTGCCATTCAAATGTATTTCAGGCATATTTTCTATTCTGATTAGTAATGCTAGGGCCATAGCATTCTGTGTTTTGCACATTTCCACATATTTAAATATTCCCACTGAGTTACATTTTTATTTTGATGCCTTTATCATTCACAAAGTCCATATAATGAACTTTGATAGCATCAGAACACCTGTTCTGTGCCAGCCACTGTTCTAAGAACTTTTCATAAGTCATCTCTAGTCTTCAAGAAATCATTATGAGATAAACAATATTATATATACATATATCTAAATAAATAAAACTCAAAAAAGTGAGTAACTCAGTCAAGGTCAACAATGATGGATGAAAAAAATGGGATTTAAATCCAAGTCACATAGAACATAAGCCATTCAAGTATACTTTAGATTTGTTTTCAATATATGTTCACTAGAGAAGTAGAACCTTTGTTCACTGGAGAAGTAAATGACTCCATCTAAACAATAAGAAGAAGAAATTACTTCAAACCATTGATATGTCATTATATCACTTTTTTAATCTAATGAAAGAGTTTCAAATCATCATTCAATAGATTAAAAGCAAGTTCAAGATATAGCTTTTCCCTAAGACTGGAAGACTTATGTATATAGATGAAAACATAGAAACAGCATAAATCTTAATGATCCAACACATGAAATTGGCATTTTGAAGAATGTTTTCTTTTCAAAAACAATGTGTCTTCTTCATAATTGAGTTAACAGTATTGATATTATTTTTTTTTAATTCCTTCTCTTGTCTTTCAAAACAGACTTCTCCTTGAAAGCTGGTAAATCCACTGACATGGTGTCAGTTTTCAGTCCCTCATGAGCATGTTGGATAGGGTCACATGATTAGACACTCAGTCAACCAGAATAAGAGTTAAACAGCGATGGTAATATCATATCCCACTGTTACCTCAGAGCCCATAAATTTCATACTGGAAAGAATCAGACAAATTCTGGTGAAACAAAGGAAAAAAATGGCAAATAGAGAGTTTGTGACAGCTAACATATCAATGCTTTTGAGACACTGCTGTGATGATCAAGATTCAACTGAATGGTGGCATATACTGAGGACATACAAAAAAGTAATGCCAAGTAAGAAACTTGTATTGGTCTTTAAAGAAGATTCTTGACAGCAGACCTGATAAAAGAGCATAATCCATTATCTATAATCTTCCTTCCAATGATTATTCATTATACTCATGACCTAAATTTAATATTTCTTAGTCCAATTAAAATTATCTTTACTTGTGGAGAGCACTGAGACTCTTGCCCCTGATCCAAAAGCTTAATAATAATTTAAAACAACTTTGTTCTTTTAAAAGCTGTTCACCTTCATGGCCTTTCAAGATCATTATATAATGTATCATTATATTCAGGTTGTGATTACCATCATAATAGAAACCACAGCAGAATCTCCAAAGACCTTTAGTAAATCTGCTTACTTCAGATAGAATATTAAAAAACTCATAGTGCCAAAACATCTCCTCAAAGTAATTTCCATATCCATGTAAATCTTCTCATTTGTATCCACTGATATATGTCCTGAAGGGCAGAGTCAGCAAAAGTTTAGAAACTATTGTTGGAGAATTACAACACAGATACAGATGAAATGGTGGGTCAAAGGAAAGAGCTGTGTTGAAATGCACATTTTCATATGAAATAACAGAAAATGCATCTGTCATCGGAGGAGGGAGAAGTAAAGTTGTAAAGGAACTGTGTTTGGGGCTATGGTTTTGTGCTAGTTAGTTTTTGTCAACTTGACACAAACTAGAGTCATCTAGGAAGAGGGGGCTCAGTTGACAAATTGCCTCCATTAAATTTGCCTGTGGAGCTGATGAAGTACTTTCTTGATTGATGGTAGGTGGTCTCAGTACACTCTGGGCAATGCCAGACCTGGGCACATGGTCCTGAGTTATAGAAGAAATCAAATAGATCAAGCCATGGAGAGCATGCCAGTGAGCAGTGGTCCTGTATTGCCTCTGCTTCAGTTCCTGCCTCCAAGTTCCTGCCTCGAGTTCCTACAGTGACTTCCCTCAGTGATGGAATATGATGTGGAATTGTAAAGCAACAAGAAAACAATCTTTCTTCACCCACAAAGACAAAAACCTAAGAAAATTTTCTAACATTTTTTACATATGTAGAAGATATCGCCAGATAGAGAAGTAAGAAACAATCTCATCTTTATTTGCCACAAGAAATGCAGATAGTCAAAGGTACAGATAGTATTTCATAATTTGGAATTTCTTATACAAAAAAGTAATCTATTTGAAGCTCACATATTTTTTCTAGAAAGAAGGGAGGGAAGATAGGAAGAGAGAAACTCATTGAATTCCTTGGCTAAGGAACTGGCTAAAATAAAGATTTTATGTGGAATTAAATTTACAATAAGTTGTATGAATTTAAATACATTAATACAAATGTAAATATATTAGTACAAGGAAAGTAAAACATGTCCAGCAAAAGATACAGATGAAATCAGAGTGAACTGATATATACGAAATGCTTGTTAAGTTGAAGATATTTAAATTTTTTTGTATATATATGAATATTGGAGAGAAAAATGGGGAAACATGACAATCCACCCAGTGTTTAGTAAACATTATAAAAATTAGGTACATAAATAATCATTATCTTTTGAGCATCAATGCTCCTAAAAGGAAAGAAGTATTCAGCTATTCATTCAACTCATATAATGCAAATATTTAATATATTTTGTGGAGTACTCCTTTTTCCAGATACAGAAAATTAGAGAATATAAAGAAATATCTCTGATTTCCACACCTTATTGTCAAGACAGAGTTTGTTCAAAATTCATAATAATTTACTCATTGTAGTTCCTTTTGCTAAATATGAAAAGACCTCATCAAAAAGAAAATAATATATTGAAAAATAAAGATATCATGGAACATAATAAATCCAACAGATTCAATGAAGGGTAGGTCAACTATCACTTCTCTGCTCCAAAATGTTTAATCACGCTACGCAGTTTCTCTTCAAGCATAATATTCTTCAAATATAACACTTAGAGTGGGCACTAAGGAATGCCCCACCCATACTGGATCTGTTAGTTTTGTGGTTGTAGTTCTCGACTCCCCACACAGTGTCTCAACAACTGAGCACAAACTCATGCACTACTCTTTGTCTTTTCCCGGGAATACTCCTCCCATAGCTGTCCCAGGTGTCCGTTCCCTTGTCTTCCTCAAGTCTCCACTTAACTGTCATAACATGGTGTTTCCTAACCAGTTCATGATAAACTTGCACTCCCATCGCCAACGCTTCCATAACCTCCTAACTGTTCCACTCTGAAGATCAAGCTTTAACCCATGGGTTTTAGTGGCATCTAACATCCAAAGTATAATAGTGGATGTTTTCCATAATTTTATAGACACATATTTATTGTCTCCTCACTGTCTCCTGTCATTGGAATGTAAGCTTTAAAATTCAAGGGACTTCCGTTCTTCAGCTCCTGCTAATTTTATCCTTCCAACACTTTTCTTTGTGGTAGAAATTATAATACTCTCATAAAAGGTGAGAAAACCAGTGCTCCTTGGAATGACACAAAAGAAAGCAATCAATCTCAGATACAAACAACAATCTTTGTGGGTCCCAAAGTAGACAATACAAACACAAACCTGTGTTTGAATTTTGCTACAAAATAAACGACATTATTATGAAATAATATCACTTATCAATCAATGAGCTCTTTCCAATTTTTCTTTATCATTTTCCCCCAAGCCATTGATTTGTTTAATGCCTTTATGCAAATGATCACTCTTCTGGCTTGCATCCTTATACCTTAGGCATTGCATGCACTATTTCTTGACAAGTGCCATGTACATGGCTGTTCTGAGAGGCAACCATGATCAGAGGATAGGCTCAAAGTGTTTGTTTTTCTGTAGTGAACAGATTCTTATTTCTAAATTCAGTCTCTTGGCTAAATCGCTTCATGAATCAGAAACTAAACACTAAAAATTCAGCTTGGAAGTTACAGTGATGATCACAGATGTAGGCTTGCATGAATCCCAAACAAAAGAGGGTAAGGAGTAGGCCTGAAGCACTTTTCAGATGAGAGAACAATAACACTCAGACTCATAGAGCTGTAGATATCTAACACCTCCATTCTGCCTCTCTGCAAGAGGCAAAGCAAATATTTGGCTACTGACTGCTGGATGGAAAGTATACATACACACGTGTGCATGAATATATTACATGTGCAAACAATTCTTAAAAACCATACCATATTCTGCAAGGTTGTCCAAAGGAGACACCAGATGAAAGAGAAAACAGAAAGTCTGTCCTGGCATATAGTACAATCTCTGGTTTTCTCTTATATTTTTGGTTGTGAGCCTAGCCTTTAACGGCTAAGCCATCTCTCCAGCTCCTGGTTTTCTCAAAGAGCTCCATATAGTCTTTGAAGCCACATAAAGCTAAGAAATACTTCCATGGATAGTTCATATGTGATTAAAAAGAAAAGAAAAGGGAAAAATCAAAGAGGGAATTTGGAACAGCAGAAGGCTGTAGTCCAAGACTGGAGCAGTCCTGAGTACCCACTGTCTTAGGCTCGTAATATACAACAGCTACTGTGAAGAATCTGGATTCACTGTCCCAGAATAATGATGTTTTAATAAAATCCATTGTCATCCACAGAAGAATTGGGAGCCTTATATACTAATTACTCCCAACAATAATATTCAAATTCATGTCACCATCATTAGAAAGCCCTTTCCTTCAATATTCTGTTGTCTTATCAAGGAACGGCTTTTGCCACCTCTTCTTCCTTACTGGATTTCTGTAAGACGCTTCCTAGCACACTCACTCATAGGAAGACATCAGGACAAGAGGAAGCAGACATGCTTAGTGTCCTGGAAAGCAAAAATGGTCCCGTCTGTTGTTTCCAGACTGTTTGCTCTTTAGAAGCACATAATGTTTAGATATCGTGATCTGTTCAATTCTTTCTGTGCCAAAAGTGGGAATCCACTTAAATGTGCAATTAAATTTTACTGTTATTTTATGTCATCAAACCCCACCAACACATTCTGAGTCCTAAGGCAATAAAGCAATGAAGATATTTAGTGGGCTTCAGAGTGCATGGAAATGTCTGTGTTGGCAGGAGACTCCAGCTACAGCAAGCAGGTAGTGAGATGTTTTTCTATTATGATGCTGTATCTCTGTCTAGAATGTGTGAGTAAACCATGATTGCCTGGAATATTTTGAAGTGGTGGAGGACATGGAAAGAAGGTCTGGTGCTTGGTCAGAAATGGTGTTATCACACAACTTAACTATATTAGAAAGCTTCTGAAAGAGAAAGGGAATGCTAATTGAGAGAATATTGAGTCAGAAAAGAAGAAATTTCAAATTTTCTGGGTGAATTTGAAATTTGGAGTTTACAAACTGTTCATAATTCTGCTTTATTTTTTATTTTTTTGTTAAGGAATTTTGTATTTATTTTACATATCAACCACAGATTCCTCCTCTCTTTCTCTCGATGGCTCTGCCATTAAAGGCTAGGCTCACACACACACACACAAAAAATATTCCACTTTCCAGGAGACAAGAATTTTTCAATCATTAGAACTTTCAGAATCCCTTTGAGAAGATTATTTTCAGCACAGGGTAACAACTGGTTTGATCAGCAGAAAATAATGGTTTGTATGAATTTGAAGCAAAATTAAATATAAAAATGCATATTTCATTGATTCAGTACATTTTAACATTATGCCTTGGTTACTTTTCTATTGCTCTGAAAAGACCCTATGACCCAGACAATTTATAAAAAAACTGGAGGGAGGTTACAGTTTCAGAAGGTTAGAGTCCATGACCATCATGACAGGGAGCATGTCAGCAGGCAGGCAGGCATGGCACTGGAGTAATAGCTGACAATTTATATTGTTACCCACAAGTAGGAAAGAGCTAACTGAAAATGGTGTGAGCTTTTGAATCATCAAAGCCTACTCCCAGTGAAACACCTCCTCCAAGTTCATGCCTCCTAACCCTTCCCTAATCGTGCAACAACCGTCTGTGACCAAGCACTCCAACATATGGGTCTATGGGGTCATTCTCATTCACACCACCACACATTTATAAGTATATATTCTTAGTTGCCATTTATTCTGAAATTCTTGCCATTGATAAGTTTTTCTAATATTAAACTAGAATTATCTACTGTTTAATCAGGGTTCCAGCTGAGTAAGGGAGTCTTAGATGAGCTCCCTCTAAAAAAGTTTTTAATATACTATTTTAATTTAATCTTTGAGAATTTCATGCATTCATACAATGTATTTCTTTCATATTTACCACCACTTTCAGATTCCTCCATATTTCCCTCTCAACTTCATGTGATCTCTTTTAATTTTTTTCTTTTGAACCACTAATTTAATCAGTGCTGCCCATATAAGTACAGGTCTTAGAGCCAGCCCCTGGAACATGATTGGCCTAGCACAGAGCTAGAGAAAAAATGACTCCCTCCTTTAGCATCTATCAATTAACAGTATCCTCTCAGCTGGGAGTAGAGCCTCATGACCCCTTCCCGCTCCATGCAATAATATTGACTGGCTTGTGCAGGTCTTGGGTAGGTAACCACAGCTGCCATTTCCAGAAGGCACTGCTTCATTGTGCATGAATTACCAAATTAATGACTAAAATCAACATTGATAAAACGGATCTAAACTGTCACATACATTCTGTGAAAATATTACATAATGAAAGTTATCAGATTTTTTTTTCTCAACACATTTTAGTTTAAACCATGTTCTTTTAAGTGGCTGGAAAATTGCAATAATAAAATGCCCAAATTATGTCATATTGCATAAAAACGTAGCCAGATCATTTCATAGAGTCTTCTGGGATATGTGTCAATTTATTTTATGGCAACAAGTGAGTGATTCCAAATAACTATGTGTAAGTCTTTCAGATCTCCTCAGAGCAGACAATGGGCCCATCTCTGACACTGGGAGAAACCCAGACCAAGGTAGTTTGGTACTAGAGAAAGAGACAGAGTATGAGAGTGAACCTGGCAGAACCCACTGCTGAAGACATGCCAAAGTCATCCATCTCAGCACCCTGAGCACTCTTGTTGCTGAGTTTCTTGGCTTCTCTTTGTGGCTATTAACACTCTCAGATATATCTTTAAAATTAGAAAGTAAAAAGAACCAAAGCCATAAAACAAAGACAAGGAAGTATAGCATTGGGGTAATTCATCTAGAAGGGAAAAATTGAAAATCATAAAACACAAAAGGGTTTGAAGGTGGCAGCATGCAAGATATCTATTCTACTGTCAATTTCTTATACTTATTCTCTATTTTAGCAATCAAGAGGAAGTGACATGAGCCATAGAATCCTTACAAAGCATGTACCTGTAATCCTAGCACTGAGGAGGCAGAAGCAAGCAGATCTCTGGAACATGGTGGCCAGTTAATCTAGGCAACTCTTGGGTAAAAGTGAAAAGCCAAGACACAAAAAGCCAAGTAGGCGGCACCTGACAAATGATACCCAGTGTTCACTGTGGCTTCCACACAGATATGCATACACACACACACACACACACACACACACACACACACACCACCACCACCACCACCACCACCACCACACTGCATAAATTTTTTAAATTGCAACAGTACAATTTTCCAGAAAGTATTAAGTCTGTAAACAAAAAGAAAAAAATCATACAAATAGGCAACTTTATAAATCAAAAATTGTCTTTAGGATACCCATGAATTTGTTTTCTATTCTCAATTCAAAAGTTAGACAATCACAGCCAGTTCCAATCTTGTGAAGCCAGGATGACCTGCATTGATTTAGTCTCTTATGATAAGTCATTCTCTGTATTCAGACTTCTGGATTCTCATTAGGCTTTGAAGGGAGATTGATAAAGAGTTTTCAAATGTCTCAGGATCACAGCCTTGCAAAGTTAGGACATATGCTTTGTGTGGTTCCTGAATTGAGAAACCTCATGTGGTAAATGAAGTATTGGAATAGTCAATATTTAATGAATGCTGGTCGAAAGAGTAAGTCAGGTTAAGGCAGAGAGTTTAAGAAAATAAGTGGAAAGGAAAATGTGTTGGTGCAATAAAATCTCTTTTTATTACATTTTTTTCTACTCAGTATATATTCCCCATTATCAGTCTCAACAATCTAATTTTCTACTGAAAATGAAACTTTCTTACTCCCAGTAGAAAGTGGGCTTTGGGGTAGGTTGGTAAAATTCCAGCTCTGGAGGCTTTGGAGCCTCCCAGCTCTATCTCTGCTACCTTCCTACAGTGGTGAGTTTGGGAAGGATTTGAATTACTTTTAATGGTAATTCTAAGGAACACTTGAACTTCCCCAGACATCAGAGGAAGAATGCTGCTTCTGTGCCTGCTGATAGCCATGAGGAGAGTCAATACAAAGACTCTCATTACAGAGAGAATGATCACCGAAGGTAGAAATCTTGATATCGTATTTCAATCTTCCATGAAATCTCTCCTACAGATGAATTTTATAGCTATGGAAACTAACATTTATTCTCCCATATCTATGATGAGGAAATCTCTGTTTTATTTCCTGTTCATTTCCCTCTTTTGTTCCCTTCCTTCCTCCTTCCCTTCCTTCCTTCCTACTTACTTTCTGTCTTTCTTTCTCCCTCAGTCTAAAAGTTGAGCATTATGGGATATGCCTGCAATCCCAAAGCTGGAAAAGCAGAGGCAGATGGAGTGATGGATTTACTGGCCAGCCAGCTTAACCAAATCAATCATCCTGAAGTTCAGTGAGAGGGCCTGACCAAAACAGTGCGATGTAGAGTGATTGAGGAATATACTCAAAGTTGACCTCTACACTCTGAATACGTACTCCATCATGAGTGAGTACACCACACACATAGACACACACCACAACTAAAACTCTAAGACAACATAACACTGTGTTACCTGAAAATAAAGTTTCATAATGATAATGTTATTAAAAAATATAGCATACTGTACCAATAAAATATAAATCCTTTTAAAAAGTGGGGGAAATGAGAGATTTTAAGTTAGTTTCTCACAGTATGAATAACCTAGGAATGGCAGAACTTAAAGCATATGGAGCTGATAATTACTAAGAGAAAGTGGCAGGACCCCAAGGAATCAGGAATGGAGAGAGTCAGAGCTGAAGAAAGAGGCACAGAAAAACAGGTGAGCCAGGAAGCCTGGAAGCCAGATGTATTATTTTCTTACCCAAGACCAACCCTAGATGGGGCAGTAGTCTGTTGAATGCATCTCTTAGGTCCCATTGGCCCCACATTGTTTATCCTATTAAGATCAGTTTAATTGGTTTCATTGCCAATTAAGTATCACTCTGTGACAGTGACCTTTTCTCTCTCCTGTTGACTTTTAATATCCATCTTTATTAATTCTATCCTGGAAGCATGCATGAGGTGTTCTAGCTCTGAAAAAGTCTTTATATTAATTATTTCATAGTAAATAATAAATTGTCATCCATCTCTCAGTGACTTCTTGTCCTGGTCATCACCTCCTGAGACTACATATGAGAGGCAACAGGAATGAATGCCAGATACTTTGCAGTAGAGGATAAGGAAGGAATCATTTATCTCTACTCACAAAGGAAGAGGATGGCCTTCTCTCTATCTGATGGGCCTCCATGGAAACATAATTGACCTGAATCCTAACTTTAGTCATTAGACATAAATGAATATTTCTCTGAGTTATAGTTATAAATTCTATTCCATAGCCACTTTAAAATACTTAGTGGACATATGGACATTTTATCCTCTTAGGATTGGAGTCGTCCCAGAGAGCCATACAAACCTAACCAAGGAATTGGAACCTTGTCTATAGAGTAATAGAGATGAGAATTTCAGGTGACTTCTCATAAGTAAATATAAAAATAAAAACTCTTAAATGTTTAAGAATTGTAGCTAGCGTTTTCCTGGTCCTGCCTGGCCCATGGTCAGGACAAATCTCTCTCACCCACCATTCCTGCAGCTGCTCATACCCAACCAAGTAAACACACAGAGACTTGCATTATTTATAAACTGTAAGGCCATGACAGGTTTCTTGCTAACTGTTCTTATATCTTTAATTAACCCATTTCTATTAATCTATAAATTGTCATGTGGCTTGTGGCTTACCAGTATCTTAACATCTCATGGCGGCACCTGGCAGCAACTCTCCACCTCAGTCTTCCACTTCCCAGAATTCTCTTCTCTGCTTGTCCTGCCTATACTTCCTGCCTGGCTACTGGCCAATCAGTGTTTTATTTATTAACCAATCAGAGCAAAACATTTAACATACAGAACATCCCACAGCAAAGAATAGCAACATCTTGAAAAATTATCCTTTGAAATATATTAGCATTTATCCCCCACCTCAAAAAATAAATGATCTAGAAGCCAGAGAGATGACTCAGTGGTTCAGATAGTGCATTACTTTGTAGGGGATTCAAGTTTAGTTCACAGCACACACATCAGGTGGCTCACAACTGCCTGCAACTCAAGCTTCAAGGTATCTGACACCAAGACCATCTCCTGGTTCCAAATACAATAATTAGAAGTCAGAGATTGATAATCTGAAGAGGGAAACTGTCAGCAATGAAATTATATGCCATCTACAAGAAAACCAGAACAGTAAAGTGATAAGAAAAGAAACTGAAACAAGTAAGTGTCATGAACACAGGTTAAAAAAAATTTTCAAGAAAACATTAGCAAACCAAATCCAATGATGTCTGAGGCAAAACTTACCCACCATTTCCAATTGGAGTTTGTACCACTTACACAGTTTCACTATGTAAATAATATAAGGGCACAATTATATGGCAAACCAATTTAGTGCAAAATAACACTGGAAAATTCCAAAACACTTTCCTGAAGAAATTCTCTATAATTTTGGAATAAAAGGATTTTTTGTTTTGATAAATTATTTATAACAAATCCATAAGTGACATCATAGTTAACTACTAGGAAGATGCATTCACACTATTGTTAGGAACAAAAGAATGGCATTTGTAGTCATTACTATTTAACCCAACATTGAAAACCAGACTCTGTGCTATGAGGAAAGGAAGAAACAAACCACTGAAGAAGAAGAAATAAATAGATTTTTGTTCAAAGATAGCATATTTGTGTAGGTGCAAATTCCAAAGTATCTACAAAGAAAACTCCCTTGAAATAGTAAGTAGGTACAGAAAGACAGCAGTTTTATTAGTTTATTAGTTTTATTAGTTTCTTACATGACAATAATGAGCAATTGGAAGTTAATTTTATAAAATTAATTTTCTATTTTATTTTCTGTGTGCATGAGTATTTTGTCTGCATGTATGTAAGTGCACCATCTGTATGCATTATTTCAGTGGAGGATGGAAGGCAGGGTCAGATCTCTTTGAACTGGGATTATAGGTGGCTACGAGCTGCCATGTGGCTTTGGAAAACAAACCTTGGTCCTCTGATAGAGCAAACAGCACTCTTAACCATAGAGCCACCCGAGCCCCTAGAATCTGAGTTTTTAAAGAAAACACTTTACAATAGTTCTAAAAATTGAAGTATCTCTATATAAATACAACATAATACAGATAAGAATCCAAAGTTTAGATTAAAGAAGTCTAAGCAATCCTAAATTAGTGAACAAATACATATTAAAATATATGAAACCCATGTGTACCTTAACATAAACACAAACACCAAGTTTGATACATACATAAATATGTATGTAGAGGTATGTGTATATATAATACATATATATCTATACAATACTGCTCTTTGAAGTAATATGGTTGAGAAGAAATGAAATTCCAGTAGCCACAAGCACATCCCCGTCCTTCCAGGTGGTCACAATTATTCTTCAATAAAAGGAATCATAACTCCTTAAAAAAGAAACTGATCCTAGAACCAGAGTAGGGAATATTACAGATGAGCATGAAGCCTCGTACTACAGCAGAAAGCAAATAAAGGGAGAGCACACAGCAGCTTTCTATTAAAACAATGAGTGAGGAACCAGAAAACAAACAGTTCTGGCAGGTGACAGTCATTAGCATCAAGAATGATAAATAACAGTAATAGAATGTATCCTCTTTATGATTACAATGAGGATTGCCCATTTCATCTGCAGCTTCCACTCCAACCCTAATAATAGGTTCACAAATTAATCAAGAAAATTATTAAAGTTGAATTGAAGGACACTCTGTTACATACATGACCAGTATTCTTCAGAGCTGTCAAATATGACACAAAGTCTGAACAACTGCCACAGCAAGGAGGATCCAACAGTAACATCATGACTAAATATTCAGATGTGGTCCTGAGACAGAAGGACACTGAATGAAAACCAAGGAATGCTGAATGCAGTTTGTTATTTAATATATAACATTATAGATATATTGGGGCATTAATTTACCAAACTTGTATAAGCTATAAATAGTAAGGGTCAAACTTGAAGAACATAAGATGTTTCTATTATTGTCATTGCAAATTTTCAGTAAAACTGAACTCTTATAAAATAAAAAGTTAATAAAGAATAGATTAAATGTCTCCTAATTTTGACATTCTATAAACAAAAATATACACAATGGAAATGCACTGAAAATGAACATTAATGTAAGACTTCATTCCCTAGCTGGGAAGCTGTCCCTGGCAGCTCATTCCTGAGAAGGCTGATTACTCCCTAGCTATTCATACTCTTAAGCAGGCAGCTGATGCCACTAAATCAGAGAGCGCATCTGTCAAGAATATCAATTATAAATCTGTCTGGTGGGAGAGGAAACTGACAAAATGGATCTCTGTCATATCACTGGGGGAGCAGTAGGAAATTAACATAGCGTCTTCTCACTTCATGTTATTCACTGTGATAATAGCTAGGAGAATGCCAGAGTTTCACTTACCTAGAAGCCAAGACACAATGGACAGCTAAAAGGAAATGAGGGAAATAATCCCAGGACAGTTGGGTCAGAAATTGCAAAGCAGGGAGGGAGGAATGGAGGGAAAGAGAAAAGAAGCAAACAGTGTGTTATAAAACTTGAGTCATGGAGGCAGATAACGCATACAGAATGAGATTCTAGGTCTTTCAACGTATATCTACTTCACTCTTATTATAAGACTTGCTTATGCTAAAAGTTTCAAACCATTGCTTCAAAATTCAAAGGAAAGTATAAAATCATATATCTAAACTCAGAAATCAGTGATAACTATTACTAGCCTTTGTAATATCAGAGGGCTTTGTTTGTAGCTACAAGCACATAAGATGTAGTATGCTGTTGTTATTTCTAAATCTTTCTATCAATAACGACCATAAGCATCTTTCAGTATGAACAAAATTAAATGCTATTTTATAATAATATATTAGTATGTATAATAACATTTACTTAACTTCCAAGTGCTAATTTAATCATGAAATCTGCTAGGAGATTTAGTTTTCATTTTTACTATTAAAATCTATTCTACACACATAAATTTTTGTACTTTTATAGTCATGCTCTTGGTATAAGCAAATTGCTTTTGTCACTAGGAGAAAAATCCTACATCAGAAATACACAAGGCCAGGCACCAGTGGACCTAAGTTTGATATTTTGTATCAGAGAATTATCTTCTTATAAATTTTGAGACTTCAAATGCATGAGCATGAAATTTTTCCTAAGTTGTTACATGTTCATTAATTACAGAGACTTCAGAGTGAAAATGTAATACTTATAACTCTGTTAGTCCTTGTATGCTGTGCTTTCTGAATGAAATTGTCTTCATTTTAATTTTGGATTCTCTCCTCATCAGAACGCAGATACATAACAAACTCACTGAACACCTTTATTTTTGAGTAATATATTTTTATTGACAGTGCAGGATTTTCCTTACAATGGGTCATATCATTTGCAAATAAAGACAATTTACTTTTACTTTCCTGTTTGAATTCTGTGATCTATGTATCTTCATCTACCCACAACCATGTGCTTTTTGTATTTGTATCTTGTATAGAATGAGGGACAAATGTAGAGAGCTTCAAATCCTTATTTTAATCCCAATTATAAGGATTAATCTTCAATAAAATAGGATTAACATTAAAATACCTGAATATATATTATTTATTAAGCTGAAAAAATTACCTTTCAATGTCTGTTGAGACATTTTATCTTAAATGATTTTTTTTCTTTTGTCAAATGAAATCTGAGATAATCATGAAAAATGTCTTCCTTTATATTAATTGGGTATATTACATTAATTACATTAATGTTAGATAAACTTTGTATTTTTTGTATAAATTTTAATGATCGTGAAACATTGGTCCTTTTTTTAATTGCAAATTTTAATTTGCTAATATTTGACTTGGAATTTTTGCATCAAAATTCAAGAGAGGGATTTCTGTCATCTAACACTTTTTTAATTATTGTGTTACTGCCTAGCTTTGAGATGAAGGTTAATCTAACCTTGTTTTCTATCTTTTTTTATTAAGAGATTTTTCTATTCATTTTATATATCGACCACAGATTCCCCTGTCCTCCCTCCTCCCACCCACCCCCAGCTTTCCTCCCCAACCCAACCCCCATTCCTACTGCCTCCAAGACAAGATCTCTGCAGAGGAGTCAGCAGAACCTGATATATTCAGATGAGGTATAGCAGGAATCTTAAAAGGTCTTTCCAGTTCCTTAGCTGATCATGTTTCCTCAGACTATAAGCTTCTGAGTCCTCATCTGAATACGTCTCAGCTGAACTGCTGCTCCAAAGCCTGAATGCTTAACCAGCCAAATTCTGCTAATTTCTGGTCTCCAAGCCTTATATATATTCCAGCTCTGTGACATCACTCCCTGGGATTAAAGGCTCATTTTCTGGGATTAAAGGCATATGTCACCATGCTTGGCTATATCCTTGAGCAAATGGATTTTTGGCTCTGGAATTCTAAGATTAAAGGCGTGTGCTACCACTGCCTATCCTCTATGTTTAATATTGTGGCTGTCCTGTTCTCTGATACCAGATAAGTTTATTAGTGTGCACAATATTTTGGGGAACACAATACCACCACAATGAGGCAGGTCCAAGTCCCTCCTCCCTGCACCAAGGCTGAACAAAGTGTCTCAGCATAGGTATTAGGTTCCAAATAGCTAGATCATGCACTAAGGACAGGTCCCAGTCTCACTGCCTGGGGGCCCCCTAAACAGTTCAAGTTAAACAACTGTCTCACTTATTCAGAGGGCCTAGTCCAATACCATGGGGGCTCCTCAACCATTGGTTCGCGGTTCTTGTGTTTCCACAAGTTTGGCTAGTTGTCTCTGCACTTTTTCCAATCATGGTCTTGAAATCACTTGCTCATATTATCCCTCCTCTCTCTTGTGGATTGGACTCCTAGGGCTCCACCTGGAGCTTGGCTGTGTGTGGTGGTATTGTATTTCTTAGGGTCCTCTTTACTAGCTAGCCTCCCTGGAGCTGTGTTTTATAGTCTGGTTATCCTTTGCTTTATATCTGCTATCCATTTATGAGTACATACCATATTTGTCCTTCTGAGTCTGAGTTACCTCACTCAGGATGATATTTCCTAGTTCCATCCATTTGCCTGCAAACCTCATGATGTCATTGTTTTTCTCTGCTGAGTAGCACTATATTGTGTATATGTGCCACATTTTCTTTATTCATTCTTCAGTTGAAGGGCATCTAGGCTGTTTCCAGGTTCTGGCTATTACAAATAATGCTGCTATGAACATAGCTGAGCATGTGTCCTTGTGTTATGAGTGTGCATTCCTTGGATATATGCCCAAGAATGGTATAACTGGGTCTTGAGGGAGATTTATTCCCAATTTTCTGAGAAAGCAACATACTGAATTCCAAAGTGATTGTACAAGTTTGCATTCCCACCAACAGTGGAGAAATGTTCCCCTTGCTCCACATCCTCTCCAACATAAGCTGTCTTCAGTGTTTTTGATCTTAGCCATTCTGACAGGTGTAAGATGGTATATCAGAGTCATTTTGTTTTGCGTTTCACTGAAGACTAAGGATGTTGAGGAATTCCTTAAATGTCTTTCAGCCATTTGAGCTTCTTCTGTTGAGAATTCTTTATTTAGCTCTATAGCCCATTTTTTTTTAATTGGACTGTTAGGTATTTTGATGTCTAGTTTCTTGAGTTCTTTATATATTCTGGATATCAGCTCTCTGTCAAATATGGGGTTGGTGAAGATCTTTTCCCATTCTGTAGGCTGTGGTTTTGTCTTATTGACTGTATCCTTTGCCCTACAAAAGCTCCTCAGTTTCAAGAGGTCCCATTTATGAATTGTTGCTTTCAGTGTCTGTGCTACTGGTGTTGTATTTAGGAAGTGACCTCTGGTGCCAGTGCATTCAAGACTACTTCTTACTTTCTTTTCTATCAGGTTCAGAGTAACTGAATTTATGTTGAGGTCTTTGATCCACTTGGATTTAAGTTTTGTGCATGGTGACAGATATGGATCTATTCGCAATCTTCTAAATGTTGACATCTAGCACCATTTGTTAAAGATGATTTCTTTTTTTCTATTGTACAATTTTGGCTTCTTTGTCAAAAAATTAAAACTTCCTAGAGATCAATGAAAATGAATACACCACATACCCAAACTTATGGGACACTATAAAAGCAGTGCTAAGAGGGAAATTCATAGTGCTAAATGCCCACATAAAGAAATTGGAGAAATCTCACACTAGTGACTTAACAGCACACCTGAAATCTCTAGAACAAGAAGAAGCAAAGTCTCCCAGAAAGAATAGACACCAGGAAATTATCAAATCGAGAGCTGAAATCAATAAAATAGAAATAAAGAGAACAATACAAAAAAATTAATGACACAAAGAGTTGTGTCTTTGAGAAAATCAACAAGATAGACAAGCCCTTATCCAGACTAACCAAAAGACAGAGAGAGAGAGCATTCAAATTAGCAAATTAGAAATGAAAAGGGGGACATAACAACTGACATTGAGGAAATCCAGAGAATTATCATCATACTTCAAAAACCTCTACTCCACAAAACTGGAAAATCTAAAAGAAATGGACAATTTTCTGGATAGGTACCATGCACCTAAGTTAAATCAAGACCAGATAAACTATTTAAATAGACCAATAACCCCTAAGGAAATAGAAACAGTCATTAAAAGTCTCCCAACCAATAAAACCCCAGGACCAGATGGTTTCAACACAGAATTCTACCAGATCTTCAAAGAAGAGTTAATACCAATACTCTTTAATTTGTTCCAACAATAGAAGCAGAAGGAACATTACCAAACTCCTTCTATGAGTCTACAGTTACTCTGATTCCCAAGCCAAGCAAAGATGCAACAAAGAAAGATAATTACAGACCAATCTCTCTCCTGAACATTGATGCAAAAATGTAGATGTAATTCTGAATAGTTTTATTAAATAAGAAACACAGAGCCAAATGTAGAGTTAAAAGCCCAAGAAGTAAGAGCAGCAGCCAAGAGCTAAGACCAAGATCACCTTCTTACCCCTCACTGTTGATGTGGACCTTCCTCTCTGAAAGAGACCTACTTCCTGTGTGTCTGTCTTTTTATTGACTTTCTGTTCTGCCTTCTCATTGGTTGTAAACCCAACCACATGACCTCCTTGTCCCTGCTTGTCTATATAGACCTCCAGGTCTCTATGGTTGGTATTGAGATTAAAGGCATGTGTATCCATGCTGGTGGTGTCCTTGAACACACAGAGATCTGCCTGTCATGTGATGGGGATTAAGGGTGTGAGCTACCACTGCCAGACTTTTGCTAAATGGCTTGTTATTAGCTCTGACCCCCAGGTGCTTTTATTTATTAACATACAAATAAAATCACATTTCAGCACAAATAAAATATCACCATACAAAAATACTCAATAAAATATTGGCAAACAGACCCCAAGAACACATCAAAACAATTATCCACCATGATCAAATAGGCTTCCTCCCAGAGAGGCATGGTTGGTTCAACATATGAAAGTCTGTCAATGTAATACACCATATAAATAAACTGAAAGAAAAAAACTACATGATCATTTCATTAGATGCTGAAAAAGCCTTTGACAAAAACCAACACTCCTTCATGATAAAGGTCTTGGAGAGATCAGGAATATAGGGAACATACCTCAACATAATAAAGGCAATTTACAGCAAGCCAACAGCCAACATCAAATTAAATGAAGAGAAACTCAAAGTGAGTCCACTAAAATCAGGAACAAGACAAGGCTGTCTGTTCTCCTCATATTTATTCCATATAGCTAGAGCAATAAGACAACAAAAGGAGATCAAGGGGATAAAAATTGGAAAGGAAGAAATCAAATTTTCACTATTTGCAGATGTCATAATAGTATACAGAAGTGACCCCAAAAATTCAACCAAGGAACTCTTCCAACTGATAAACACCTTCAGTAATGTGGCAGGATGCAAGATTAACTCAAAAAAATCAGTAGCCCTCCTATATACAAATGACAAATGGGCTGAGAAAGAAATTAGAGAAACATCACCCTTTACAATAACCACAAGTAAGATAAAATACCTTGGTGTAACTCTAACTAAGCAAGTGAAGAACCTGTATGACAAGAACTTTAAGTCCCTGAAGACAGAAATTGAAGAAGATGTCAGAAAATGGAAAGATCTCCCATGCTCATAGATAGGTAGGATTAACATAGTAAAAGGCAATCTTCCCAAAAGCAATCTACAAATTCAGTGCAACCCCCATCAAAATCCCAACACAGTTCTTCACATACCTGGTAATGGGGAGGGCCTTGGACCTGTCTAGGCTCAGTGTACTAGGCTCTGCTGACTCCCCATGGGAGATCTCTATTTGAGGGATGTGGTGATGTGGGGTGGCTTGAAAAGAGAGCTGGGGGTGGGAGGAGGGAGGAGAGGGTCTGTGGATGGCATGTGGAGTGAGTAGAAAATTTCTTAATAAAGAAAAATGAAAAAAAGTAATAAAAACAGCTTGGTACTGACATAAAAACTGACATGTGGACCAATGGAATGGAACTGAAGACCCTGACATTAATCTGCACATTATGAACACCTAATTCTTATTTTCTATGTTTTAAAAAAATTTAAGCAATGATGTTATTTTGTTCTCTAAGTATTTACCAGCATTCAATAAACAAGGCCTTACATTCTTAGTTTTTGTTTAGTGGGAATATTAAAAATAACTAATTGAATTTTCTTAATTATTTTCCTACCCAAATTGTATTAAACTTTATTAAAGGTATTTTTATAGACAAGCTTATTATATTGGGCAAGCCACGAGCAGACAATCATAAACCACATGAAATTTTCAAATACTCTTCTTGTATGGACTATCAAAATTAGGAAACCACTATAAAACCAATGAAGTCTTCATCTGATGCTCTAAATAGGGAAAGTTTTGAGTAAGGACTGACCTTTTTCATTAAGGATGCTATTTAACAACTTTTCATAAGTCAGTGCTGACTTCCAGGAAGTAAAATGACAATGGCAGAATATTCCATCTGAAGATGCAAAGTACTCTCCATGGTGGTGTTAAGGTGGTAGCAGTAGCTTTAGGCAGTTGGTAGCATTACACCTATAGTTTTTAGGCAGAAAGTGATGAATAATAGTACTAAACTTAGTTTTTTTCTCATTTTTACCCAGTCTCAGATTTCAGAGCAAGGAACTGTGAAAGTTACAGTTAAGGTAAGTCTTTCCACCTCAGTTAATGCCGTCTAACCCCTGCTCACCAAAATCACTGGCACCCAAAACTTTGTCTCCTAGATGAGTCTACATCCCGTCCAGCTGAAAATCACTAGTAGTTTTTACACACTTAAATGATTCAAATATGTATTAATTATGTAGTCTTATTCTTAAATTTTCTTAAATGCTTTTTATAAAATTTAAATATTTCCCTTGAGGTTCTAAATATGATGTGCTTCTATTTAAATCTTTGGTACTTTTCTTCCACTAATGAACTGTATTTTCTTTTGCAAATACTACTATGTTCACAAGCAAATTTGCTCAACTTGTAAGAAATCAGGAGAATGTACTGGATGAAGACATATTAGAGACTTGAGATAGACTAAGTAAAAAGAGAAAATAAATAGGATGACCAGCTTCCAACACAGAAATTATTTTAGCTGGAACTTTTAAGCAAGAATATGCTTTAAATTACCTGCCTTAGTCTGTACTTTAGGTAATCTAATTCAGTTTGTTACCATCTACTCACATACTTCGTTTTGTGAAAATGTCAGTAGCTCCCTTAAGAAGGAATTGTAATAGTAATGAGCTAATTGTACTGATTCTAATAACTACATTTATATAACACAAGGTTATGTCCAAATGAACTTTAGCACTAGAAAGAGTTCGGTGGAGATTAGATTGGCACAAACCGTGAATGTTGCTGCAGAAACCAACAGTGGGTAGGTGCTCAGGCTTACTGATGTGGAAGGCTTGTTCTGGGTCATAGAACTGAGAATATTTAAATAGAACATTGAGCTATCCCAATTTCTTCCCTAAAGTTCAGAAGTATGGGAGACAGTCTACTGGACATGGGCTCTGGAAGGTCCTGAGTCATTAGAGACAATGCAGCAATAGAGAAATGTGCAGAGAACCAATCTAGAAAATAGAATCTCTGAATTATTCTATGTAACTTCTTTGGACCTCAGTTTTTTCATCAGGAATATGAGAATAGCATCAAGAATTATAATTATATCTGATGGCTTTATTTTCAGGATTATACTCAAATGTCTATGTAACTATGATACAGGATTTAAAATATCCTTTCTTCATATACCTTCTTTGAGAGTTTGATACAAGGAAACATAATTTAATGCTACTAAATTTATTTTCAAGGGTGCAATCTTTCAAGAAGAAACAAGACTATTTACTATCCCAAATGATAAAACTTTAGTCCTTTAAACACTGTGAGTCTTGAGCCTAGAACACAATGTTTCAGTTTGTATGTAGATTATACTGGAAAAGTCCTTTCACTAACTGAAGTGATCCATCATTGGCTTATTTTCCAAAATTCTCTGTAACATCTGCAAAAGTAATAAACGAATTATAGGAGCCATCTGGAACTATGCAGAAAGAAAGAATTATTTTAAGGATTCTATTCTGAATAACTGGCACTGTAATCCATAACTATGAGAACAAAGATATTAAGAAGCCCATTATCATTAAGGAAAGAAAGAGAGAATTTCCTTAGGAAAAGTATGATTGCTCATTACCATCTCAGAATGGAATAACATGCATATCCATGGATAAAGCAGGGTGGGCATCCTATCTGTCTTCCTTGCATTCTGAGTCTGGAGCCAGAGTCTCAGCTCATTCCTCATGGGAAGCAGGTAATGGACTGAAGCAAAATAGATGGCTGATGACTCATTAAGACACCTTGGGTAAATTGCTCCTGCCCTTAGCATGCTAGACTCATTAATAAAATGCAGTTTTGCCATCATCCCGAAAACAGCCATAGACTGCTGAAAGAACATATCAAGAGGAAGACTTTGAGGTTGAACTACCTGCTCACTGCCATTCTAGTCTAGCCTTCCCTACCTAGAGGCACAGCTACACCAAGAAGAGCAGCTGGGTTGGAAGAAGAATCTCATTCCCTATTCCTCTAAGACAGGATATGCAAATGCTGCAACCCCAAACCATCCCCATCATTATTTAGCCATCAGCTCAGTTTTATTTTAGTCAGGCCATGGTAGTGTCAAGCAGTAAAATGTAAATAGTTTGCTATTTGAAGTTTTCAGATCACTAGAAACATATGAACGCTCAGGCTTCCATTTCCACTTGTCAAATGGGAATTATTTTGGTTTTATCTTTTTGTATTTTAAATGCATAAAAGTTTGCCTCCATGTCTGTATGTGTACCATGTACAAGAAGAGTGCCTGCAGAGACCAGAAGAGACTTCCAATACCCTGGACTTGAGTAATATATGATTTTTAAGCTGCCATGGGGGTTCTGGAAACTGAAACCATTCATCTGCAAGAACAGAAAGCTTCTTGACCACTTTTTACTATATTATTTGAAAAGTTCATACCTCTATACAATATATCTTCCACATGCATTAATGTTAATATCCTTACTTTGAATCCACATAAGACACATTGTAGAAAAGGTATTTCAAGTGACTCATTTTAGAGAGAAAGCCTAAGCTAGGGCTTCAGAAGCTATCCATCTGCTTCTTAAAATTCTAAGTAAAATGAAGTGTCTTGGAGGAAGTATGACTGAGCTCTAAGTGAAAGCAAAAAGATTGACAACTGAAGGGTTCTGGAGGCCTAGACACAGTTGGACTACAACTCCTGGGATCCACAGCTATGCTGTGTAGCTGTGAAACTAGTCAGCACTTTCAGTGTGTGGCCTGGAAGGAAAAATTATCATACTCAACCGGAATGCCATTATGTGTTCCAAATTCTAAAAGAAACATGTACCTAAAAGAAAGACTGTTCAGTAGTTAATGATCTACAGTTAATAATTTAAACTGTGATAATTCAACATTTAAAATAAAATCTATCTGTGCTACGAGATTCTAATACTAACAGAGTTGACAAACAGCCTGCACATGGTGTATATTTCAGCTCACTGGGTATTTTCATAGTTAGTTCTCTTTTAAGAACCACAAAGGCAGTTATCTATGAGAAAATCCAGCCCTAGAGTAGTTATATAACATGTGGAAAGTTGAGAAGTACTGAGTGCCTCAATCCAGTATTCACCTAATTTTCTTGGTCCATTCCACTGCCTGGGTTCCAATGTAATGGTGCACAATTGTGTAAAATAAGTAGATGTAGGGATGATTCAACATACAAAAAAAATCAATAAATGTAATCCACCATAAAAACAGACTAAAAGACAAAAAGAAAAAAAAACACCACATAATCATCTCATTAGATACAGAAAAAGCCTTTCACAAAATTCAGCATCTTTTCATGATAAAAGTCCTAAAGAGACTGGAGATAAAAAAGACATATTTCAAAATAATAGAAGTTATTTACATCAAGCTCACAATCAACTTCTACCTAAATGGAAACAAGCCTAAAGCATTTTCACTAAAATAGAAACAAGTCAAGTTCATCCACTCTCTCCATACTTATTCAATATAGTGCTTGAAGTCTTAGCTTCAGCAATAAGACAACTGAAGAAGATCAAGTGGATACAAACAGGAAAGGAAGAAGTTAAAATATCTTTATTAGCACATGGTATGTTAGTATATATAAGCAACCCTGAAAATTCCATCAGGAAACTTCTACAGCTGATAAGTATGTTCAACAAAGTAGCAGGATACAAAATTAACACACAAAAACCAGTAGCCTTCCTATACACAAAGAACAAATGAACTGAGGAAAAATCAGGGAAACAACATATTTCACAATTGCCAAAAACAAATAACAAACAAACAACAAACAAAAACCTAAAGTATCTTGGGGTAATTCTAACCAACCAAGTGAAAGACTTCTATGATGAAAACATTACATCATTGAAGAAGATATCAAAAGTTGGAAAGATCTCCCATGCTCATAAATCAGCAGGATTAGTTAAAAAATAATAATAATAAATAGGCCGGCAATCCCAGCACTCAGGAGGCAGAGGCAGGAGGATATTTGTGAGTTCAAATCCAGCCTGGTCTACCAAGCAAGATCCAGGAAAGGTGCAAAGCTACACAGAGAAACCCTGTCTCGAAAAAAAAAAAAAAAATAGCCATCCTACCAAAAGCAATCTATAGATTCAAGGCAGTCTCCACCAAACAGTTTTTCACACAACCTGAAAAAACAATTTTCAGCTTCACATAGAAACACAAAACCTCAGAATATCTAAAATAATCCTAAATAATAAGCAGAAAAAACTGATGACAGTATCACCATCCCCAATCTCAACTTGTACTACAGAGCTATAAAAATAAAACAAAATGGTATTGGTATAAAGCAGACACATTTATCAATGGAACCAAATTGAAGACCCAAATGTAAGCCCACACACCTGTGGACACCTGGTTTTTGATAAAGAAGCTGGAAACACATACTTGAAAAAACAAATGGTGCTGGTCAAACAGATGGCTATATCTAGAAGAGTTCAAATATTCATGCTTATCACCCTGCACAAAACTCAAATCCAAATAGATCAAAGACCTCAACATAAACCAAGATACACTAAACCTGACAGAAGAGAAAATTGGACTAGCCTTTAACTCATTCGTACAGGGACAGACTTTTTGAACAGAACACTGATAGCATAGGCACTATGAACAGTTAATAAGTGGGACCTTTTGAAACTGTAACATTTCTGTGTGGCAAAGGACACTATCATTTGGACAAAGTGGCAGGCTACAAAACAGTAAAGTAATTTTATCAACTACATATCTGGTAGAGAGGGCTAATATCCAAAATATATGAAGATTTTTTTAAAAGACATCTTGAAAACAAATAACTCATTTAAAAAAAAATTGAGGTACAGATCTGAAAAGATCATTCTCAAGAAAACACAAATTGTTGAGAATCATTTTTAAAAAACAGTTTACAACATCCCAGTCATCAGGGAAACACAAATCAGAGATTCCTAGATTAATTCACTGATCAAGAAAATGGAATGGACACATTAAAAATGATCAGTTTCCCAAGAAACACTCAACAACAGCCCAGCTGGCATCATCCTGGCCATAGCTCCAAATAAAACATTCAGATTTAAAATGTGTGTCCATTTGCTTTTCATGAAAAACACATAAACACATTCCTTCCCAAGCTCCCTTCTAAGCACATTAAGGTGCACTTTCTCAACACCTAATGAATGGCATACTTAAACCAAGAGGATGTGAAGCTACAGGGAAAACCATTGAAGCGCAGGGATGCAGTGAATTAGGGAACTGCTTTTGACAATTCCATACTGTTTGGTTTCTGTGCTTCCAGGCTGTCTCTTCAAGACAAACAATTTCAAAGAGGTGAGTCTACAGATGATTACAGGTCAATGTGAGAAGTCCTTGTAAGTGCCCCACTGTGCTATCAAGGAACAGCAAGGTTGGTCTGGGAGCCAAAGTCATCGGCTTTACTCCACAGAAGAAAATGCTCTTTTGAAATGAAACACCTTCCTCTATCCCTATTATTCGTAGGTTTGGTCTTTTCACCCAACATATTGTCAGTTGCCCTTGAGAAACCCCAGAAGATTCCAGTAACCAACTGTATGTGGACATTTTATTCTCTGTGGTGGCACAAGAGAACCAGCTTATTCCTCTTTGTGGCCTATCGTCATTTACTTAATCTTTCTAAATGTCTTCTAGAAAATAAGAATGGTCCATGGTCAGGAAATTCTTTGGCACTAAACACCATGGGCATTAGAAAATCAGGCATAGAGAAATAAAATCAAACCTGAGGCCAGTTATTGGAATGAATGCTGGAAGATCAGAGAAGCAGAATAAGCCACAGCTTCCTCACCTCACCAGTTCCTCAGCTGATCCTGTTTCCTCAGACCGGAAGCCTCTGAGTCCTTATCCAAATGAATCTCAGCTGAACTGCTTCTTGAAAGCCTGAATGCTTAACCAGCTAAAAGCTTCTAGTTTCTGGTCTTCATGCCTTATATATCTTTCTGCTTTCTGCCATCACTTCCTAGGATTAAAGGCGTATGTTACCATGCCTGGTTGTTTCTAATGCGGCCTTGAATTTACAGAGATCCAGATGGATTAAAGGCATGAGTGCCACCATTTTCTAGCCTCTATATCTAGTGGCTCTTTCTGTTCTTTGACCCCAGATAAGTTTATTAGGGTGCACAATATTTGGGGGAATACAATATCACCACACTCCCTATTTTCTTGAGATGGCTGTTTGTTTGTTTGTTTGTTTTGGGACAACTTCTTCCAATTTACCCAGCCTGGTCCCAAACTCATGATACTACTGCCACATCCTCCAGAGTGAAAATGTATTAGAAACATTGACTAGAACCCTAGAAAGTTGGCTTTTATAACATGAAAAAAACACTATGAAATGAAAAGAAAATATTTAAATCTAAGAAAAGTAGTAAATTCTATTTTATTCTTCAAAACAAGTGATTACTTAATTCAGTTTTTAAAATATGTTTACAAAGAGCAGGCAGAACTAATAAATGTGTTTGTTCATACTTTAAAAATTGACTCAGCTCAGTGCAGTGCTTCCCACCTATGATCTCAGCACCAGAGAATTTCAGGCAGAAGAATCCTGATGAGTTTGAGGCTAGCCTGAGATATGCAGTGATAATGTGTTTCAAAAACCAAACAAACAGAAAAATACATTCTCAGTCTAGGGATATGATGCATTTGCAGAATACTTGCCTTTCATGTACCATAAAATAATAATAATAGTGAGTAGATTTTGGGGTTTTTGAGTGAAAACAGAGAGTAAATCAATGGAAAGAGATGCTGAAATACCTCATGAACTGAAGACTATGGTTTTTGGGTTCCTCACTTCTTATTGCAGGTCTCAGTAGAGTTTCTGGGGGAGGGGCCTGGAGCCTTCATGCCCCCCCCAACTCCAGAAATAAACAGTCTTACTGGGTGATGAGGTGAGCCATGGGTCATTTACATTAGAAACCCACACATCCAGAAATGTTAGAGCCAATTTCAACACTATGAGACACAGCTAGTTCCCACACACATTGTAAAGACATCCAGGCTGCAATGGATGGATTGTAATGTGTGCTTCTGGGATGCCTGCAACTTACTTTACATATTCTTAAAGTGTCAACTCACCTTGCTATGCTAACGTGCATGAGTTTGATGGTTTACACTCACTCTCACAACTCAGCACTTGTCAATCCACAAACACTGCCACTTACAATGATCTAATGTTTCCACTAAAATAAATGATTTCCCAACAGAGACAACTGCATTGAGACAAATAGGACAAAATGCCCTCCTCATTTCAGACCAAGTGACAATGTGTGAGTAGAGATACAGATTCCTGCCCTTCTTTGGTGCTCTACAAAAGAAACCAGAGTCAATAAGATTGGCGAGGACACCGTTAAAAAACATAACTGTAGTTAGTAACTGGTTATTTACCAGTATAAAAATTCTGTGTTTTTCTGCAATGGATAATTTTTGTGAGAAGTCAGATTTTTGTCCTAAATTTTTTACATCTCAGTGCTTTATGTCATATTTGGACCAAAGCAGAAACTGAGTAAAGATAAAAAAATATTCAGCGATGTCAAGATGTTAAGCAAAGCTTCTGCCATTACACAAGATGGATATTCATATTAATACTATAAAAATTAATTCTGCATTTAACAATTCCAAAAATACATTTCAATCCGTATGGAAAATATACTATACATCGGGCTCAGTTCTAAACTCATTGGACAAATTAAAGTACTACCACACCTATAGGAAAGAAACAGAAACAGAAGTTCACATTGTTACTGCTAATTGTTAATTGAAACTCAAGAGTCAGAATGCTATAGGTAACTGTATTCCTGTTGAACATGGAAATTTTGAGAGACTCATCAATGTCACTTTGAATTAAGCGACAAACCAATTAGAGATAAATCTATTTTATTTTCACTTCCAGTTAGTTTTCTGTAAACATTCTGATTCAAATTTCTAATCCAATACATTAAGACTTCATGCCCTCATAAAAATCAAATAAGAATGAATCATGTTGGCCTGGCAAGGGGAGTGGCTCAGTAGGTAAAATCACTCACCACACAAGGATCAAACCCAGTAAAAGTCAGATGAAAGCATGTCTGTAATCTCACTTCTCCTAAGGGGAGATAAGAATCCTGGCAACTTTGGAGGCTAGCTAGTCATGTGTATACATCAATAAACATCAAAGAAATACTGCTTCAAACAGGGTAGAATTCAAGGACCTACAACCAAGAATGTCCTCTAAGCTTTCTTTCCCTCAAATCTTGCCCTTCATTACTCACACTGTCGTCCAGGTTGTTCATGTAGATCTCATCCATTTCTCTGTCATTGGGTGATCCCTGTGTCTTTCCGAGGGTCCCGTTTTCTAGGTAGCCTCCCTGGAGTTGTGTAGCAGTCTAGTCATCTTTGTTTTACATCTAGTATCCTACTATGAGTGAGTACATACCAGCTGGATCAAGAACAGAAAGGGAGAACAAGGAATAACAGACCATGATAAATGATGACCACATGAGAACAGGAATAGGCAGAGTACTGGAGAGATCCCCAGAAATCCACAAAGATACATCCTCTGTAGACTGCTGGCAATGATCTGACCAAGTCTGATTATCAGATGGCCAAACACCCTACCAGTCGTCTTAGAACTCTCATCCAATAACTGATGGAAGTGGATGCAGAGATCCTCAGCCAGGCCCCAGGTGGAGCTCCAGGAGTCCAATTGTTGAGAAAGAGGAGGGACTGTAAGAGCGTGAATTGTTGAGACCAAGATTGGAAAAAGCACAGGGACAAATAGCCAAACTAATGGAAGCACATGAATTATGAACCAAAGGCTGTGGAGCCCCCAGCTGTATCAGGCCATCTGGATAAGTGAGACCATTGAATAGCTTGAACTGTTTGGGAGGCCCCCAGGCTGTGGGACTGAGACCTGTCCTTAGTGCATGAGCTGGCTGTTTGTAACCTTGGGCTTACACAGGGACACTTTGCTCAGCCTGGAAAGTGGGGACTGGACCTGCCTGCACTGAATCCACCAGGTTTAAATGAATCCCCAGGGGAGTCTTGGCCCTGGAGGAGATGGGAATGGAGAGGAGGGGATGGTGAAAAGGTGGGAGTGGGTGTGGGAGGGGGGAGGACAAGGGAACCCATGGCTGATGTGCAAAATTAAAACACAAATATAATAAAAAAGTTTAAATAAATAAATAAATAATATAAGTAACCCCAAAAAAGAATGTCCTCTAATACATACTTACACACACACACACACACACACACACACACACACACACACACGCTCACACACATTCATACAAATCAAATAATGATTAACGTTGAGTGTTGTTAGTAGGGAGGAAAGATTAAAATAGAAGAGTATACGAAATTAATGTAATGCAAACAATATTCATAGTTCTCAAAACAGCCCCAAACCATGTCTCTATCAGTTAAAGTTTTCTGAGGTCTAATAGTGTTTTGCCTCAATCTGCTAGAGACTCCTTGAGGAAAGAAAATTTCCTTCTGCTTCTACTGTCATCTTTCCCTGTGTTCCCCACAGCCATGTGGGGCTCAGTGCAGCACCTACAAGCTCAGGGGGTGACTGTCATCACTCTAACACAGGACAAAACTGCTGTAGCAACCCAAGGACAAGAAACCATTGTGCTATATCCTAGCATGCTGCCTTTGGCAGGGTAACAAATTACCATTTCTTCCTTATGCTCTTACCACTGATCAGAAAATTGCCTTGTCCCCATATTCCCCTCTCCATGTGACCCTCCACTACTACAACTCATGTGTTCCTGCTTGACCAGACTCAAACCAAGAGTTTGGAAAACAAAACACTGCTTTAAAACTTGACAGCAGAGCGTAGATTTTTAAATCGGAAAATAAAGAAAAATAAAACTTTGAAAAGTGTGACTACTATTGTGAACAATGGAGAATGCACTAGCTCTTACTCAGACAAGCAGTCCTGATACTCAAGTCTCTACTCCTAACAGTCTCAGACCTTCTCAGAATTCTGTTCTATGAGCAGGTTCCAGGTTCTACACTGAGTCTGAATATATTGAGACTATCACAGAGGAGCTGAGCTTGGTACTACATGTGAAAATATATGTGTCTTCTAACAGTAAAGTGGAAATTAAAATCAGAAAGAGGCAAAGGTTCCTGATAATGACTGATGTTTAGATCCAAGTGAAAAGGAATGGAAACAGTCCTCAAGAATAGGCTTAAGCAGAAAAGATATAAAAAGAAAATGAGCCTTGCAAGCTGACATGGCTTGAACAGAGTAAGTCAAGTAAATATAGGAGCCTGGGTAACTATTGGCAACAAAAAGTAATTTCAGTCAAGTGACCTCTGAGCTCAGGGTGTTATGACTATAGTTTCATGATGAACTGAGGTGTTCATGACACTGACCGCAAAGCTGAGCTCAGAAATCTATGCATCACAACTATGTTTGTACTGCAAATATAAGGAAATAACTGATAAAGCATGCATCTGGGAATTTAAATCACACCAATGAATCTACATTGTAGTTGTAAATGCCAGGCATACTATTCTCAGAGTGATCTCAAGGAAACTTAAGATTGTATAGTCTGGTCACCTCTTCTTCAAAAAAATACTGAATTTTATTGATATTAAAAAGTTGTTCATTGTGAGGTTAATGTTGGTGTCCTATATAGAGTTAGTTGATGGACCCAGGGATCATCAAATTATTTAACTACATATCATAACTTGAAAATTAATAATCCACATGTATTTTTTTATTGATATGTCCACTAATTATAGGAGAAGAGAGTAAACACATGGAAAATGATCATCTCATCATGTTCAACAAAGACCATATTGATATGCTGACAGTCTGATAAAGATAGATGATATCTGAATTTACTAGACTTATCAGTCTATGTGCATGGTAGCTATTTGTATGGCCCTTGTTTACCTGACAACATATTTTTGGTACTGGGAATTCATAGAAGAAAAGTTTGTGATTTATCCAGCCCAATTCAGTTTACTGCATACAGATAAGAGGGTTGAAATACAAGACTTTCCAAAATGTCATCTGACATGAGGACAGATGTCATTACTCTTTTGTTCTCCTTCAGCCCATTTTCTCATAGGAAATTTGTCTCCTCCAAAATTCAGGTCTTACTGATTTGATGGCATTAAAAAGAGGGTCCTTATAGATGTGTTAAAGCCAATAAAATCTCTCTCTCTTGGATAGAATTACAAGTTCCTTACAAAAGAGACTCTGGGCACCATTATACTAGCTTGCATACTGCCTTCCTCTTCTGTGAAGACATAGCATTCCCTGCTGAGGATGTCATGACAAGGTTCCTCCATGGAGGAATAAATTATCATTCTGAGATATCAAACCTGCAGTGCCTTGATAATAAGAAATTAATTACTCCATGTAGGAGCGTCAATAGACTAAGACAGTGATCCGGTGCATTGGCCCAGTAAATGATGCCAGCTCTAGTCAATATCACCCAACAACTAGGAAAGATATGCCCGTTTCTCTGAAGATAAAAAGCGAGTTTCTTTGAAGTTTGGAGTTGAATCAATCCTTTAAATTATCAAGAAAATGGATCAAAAATTAAATGATAAAAAAATTGAAATGGTTACTTCTGGCCTCAGGAGAGATGCTGAGTTGTCTTCTGATTCCTATTTGTTAACCTCCTTGTCATCATTTGAGAAGAGATATCAGATGCATCCAGTGACATTTAGTGAATGCCCATTACATGAGTGCTACTAGACACTTCACAATAAGTGAAAACAAAGACATATCATTACCATTGTCACCATCCTCATTATCACAGCTAACATATATTGAGGTTGCAGACATGGGGCTAACATTTTACATGGAATATCTTATTTAATCCCTACCACATATGATAGTCAATTCTATCACTGCAGTGACAAAGCACCTGAGAAAACAACTTAAAAGAGGAAGGGTTGATTTGGGGATTACCTTCAGAGGTTTGGGTCCATCAAGGCAAGGAGGGTGTGGCTGTGTGGGGCAGAGCAAAAGAATGGTCACATAAGGATTGTTGCTTACCCTCTTTTGTTTCATGCAGGTCCTTACCTATGGGATGATGCCATCCATGTACAATTTGGTTTTCCACCCTTTGTTAATCTTGTCAGGAAGCATCTCCACAGATATACCCAGAGGTGTGCTTCACTAGTATCTTAGATACTGCCAAATCTACATCAGCATGTTAACCATCATAGCAAGCTTCAATGGTACTTAATTCATGAGGATTCTTTCAACACAGGTTGGAGAAGCTCAACTCAAGCAGGTTTAAACTGCAATGGCACCAAATAACATTGTCACTAATATTAATGAGAAAAATATTATAACAACTTGGGGATTTAACAATCTGAGGAAAGGTTTGGGTGTAGATTCAAATTAGACTGGTTTGCTCAGGCTCATACATACATAGACTTTATTTATATGCTTTCTTCTCATCTTTGATAAATGTGATTTTTGTGTGTATCTGTGGAAGGCAAGATGAGATCTTTCTGATGAAAGAAGTAATTGATCTTGTTTTCTCCTACAGAGAAGTCACAAGGAAAGTTTCCAGCTTTTCTGTTGTGGGCTGCAAATTTATCCTCCATATTCATAACCACAAAAACAGAATCTCTCCACTGAATAATCCTGTGTAGATATGCCCAGTCCCTAGATCCAAACAGGATTCCATAATTAACTGCATTAAACTGTAGAGTAGCCATTTAAAAGCATACCAGATGTCTTAGTTCAGGTTGTTATTGCTGTGATGAAACACCAAAGCCAAAAGTAACTTGGGGAGGAAAGAGTTTATTTTACTCACAGTTCCATACAACAACTAACCATCAAAACAGTAAGGGCACTGGAGAATGGCAGGAACCTGGAAGCAAGAGCTGATGCAGGGCCTGTGTTAGGAGTGTTGCTTACTGGCTCCTTCCCTGTGGCTCACTCAGCCTGCTTTCTTATAAAATCCAGGGTGAGCCTAGGGGTGGCCCCACTCACTTTGGGCTGGGCCCTCACATATTAGTTACTTTGAAAAATTCCCCACTGGTCTGCCTATAGCCAGATTTTGCTGAGGCATTCTCAACTGAGGCTCTCTCCTTTCCAGTGACTCTAATTTTTTTCATTATTATTATTATTATTATTATTATTATTATTATTATTATTATATTTGTGTTTTAATTTTACACATCAGCCATGGGTTCCCTTGTCCTCCCCACTCCAGCACCCACCTCCACCTTCCCACCATCCCCTCCCCTCCATTCCCATCTCCTCCAGGGCAAAGACTATGCTGGGGATTCATTTAAACCTGATGGATTCAGTACAGGCAGGTCCAGTCCCCACTTTCCAGGCTGAGCAAAGTGTCCCTGTGTAAGCCCAAGGTTACAAACAGCCAGCTCATGCACTAAGGACAGGTCTCAGTCCCACAGCTTGGGGGCCTCCCAAACAGTTCAAGCTATTCAATGGTCTCACTTATCCAGATGGCCTGATACAGCTGGGGGCTCCACAGCCTTTGGTTCATAATTCATGTGCTTCCATTCATTTGGCTATTTGTCCCTGTGCTTTTTCCAATCTTGGTCTCAACAATTCACTCTCTTACAGTCCCTCCTCTTTCTCAACAATTGGACTCCTGGAGCTCCACCTGGGGCCTGGCTGAAGCTCTCTGCATCCACTTCCATCAGTTATTGGATGAGAGTTCCAGCTCGACTGGTAGGGTGTTTGGACATCTGATCACCAGACTAGGTCAGATCAGGCTTTCTCTGGATCATTGCCAGCAGTCTACAGAGGATGTATCATTGTGATTTCTGGGGACCTCTCGAGCACTCTGTCTATTCTTGTTCTCATGTGGTCTTCATTTATTGTGGTCTATTATTCCTTGTTCTCCCTTGCTGTTCTTGATCTACCTGGGACCTCCTGCTCCCCTAAGATTTCTTTCCCTCAAACCTTGCCCTTCATTACTCCCACTGTCGTCCAGGTTGTTCATGTAGATCTCATCCATTTCTCTGTCATTGGGAGATTCCTGTGTCTTTCCTAGAGTCCCATTTTCTACGTAGCTTCCCTGGAGTTGTGTAGCAGTCTAGTCATCTTTGTTTTACATCTAGTATCCTCCTATGAGTGAGTACATACCATGATTCTTCTGAGTCTGGGTTACCTCACTCAGGATGATTTTTTTCTAGATCTAACCATTTGCCTGCAAACCTCATGATGTCATTGTTTTTCTCTGCTGAGTAGTACTCCATTGTGTATATGTACCATATTTTCTTTATCCTTTCTTCAGTTGAAGGGCATCTAGGTTGTTTCCAGGTTCAGGCTATTACAAACAATGTTGATATGAACATAGCTGAGCAAATAAATGCCCTTGTGGTATGATTAAGCATTCCTTGGGTATATGCTCAAGAGTGCTACATATGGGTCTTGGGGGAGATGGATTCCCAATTTTTTAAGGAAGCGCCATATTGATTTCCAAAGTGGCTGTACAAGCTTGCATTCCCACCAGCAGTGGAGGAGAGTTCCTCTTGCTCCACATCCTCTCCAGCATAAGCTGTCTTCTGTGTTTCTGATCTTAGCCATTCTGATGGGTGAAAGGTATCTCAGAGTCATTTTGATTTGCATTTCCCGGATAATTAGGGATGTTGAGCAATTCCTTAAATGTCTTTCAGCCATTTGAACTTCCTCTGTGGCGAATTCTCTGTTTAGTTCTATAGCCCATTTCTTAATTGGACTGTTGGGCATTTTGATGTCTAATTTCTTGAGTTCTTTATATATTCTGGATATCAGACTTCTGTCAGATGTGGGGTTGGTGAAGACCTTTTCCCATTCTGTAGGCTGACGCTTTGTCTTGTTGACCATGTCCTTTGCTCTACAAAAGCTTCTCAGTTTCAACAGGTGTCATTGATTGATTGCTTCTCTCAGTGTCTGTGCTACTGGTGCTATATTAACCCTAACCCTAGCCCTACAATTACCCTGATTCCTAAACCAAACAAAGATGCAACAAAGAAAGAGAACTACAGACTGATCTCCCTCATGAACATTGATGCAAAAATACTCAATAAAATACTGGCAAACAGACTCCAAGAACACATCAAAACAATTATCCACCATGATCAAGTAGGCTTCATCCCAGTGATGCAAGGGTGGTTCAACATACAAAAGTCCATCAATGTAATACACCATATAAACAAACTCAAAGAAGAAAAACCACATGGTCATCTCACTAGATGCAGAAAAGGCATTTGACAAAATCCAACACCCCTTCATGATAAAGGTTTTGGAGCAATCAGAAATACAGGGAACATACCTAAACATAATAAAGATAATCTACAGGAAGCCAACAGCCAACATCAAATTAAATGGAGAGAAACTCAAAGCAATACCACTAAAATCAGGAACAAGGCAAGCCTGTCCCTTCTCCCCATTCTTATTCAATGTAGTACTTGATGTTCTAGCCAGAGCTATAAGACAACATAAGGAGATTAAGGTGATACAAATTGGAAGGAAGAAGTCAAGCTTTCCATATTTGCAGATGACATGATAGTATACATGAGTAATCCCAAAAATTCAACCAAGGAACTGATACAGCTAATAAAAACCTTCACCAACATAGCAGGATACAAGATCAACTCAAAAAAATCAGTAGCCCTCCTATATACAATAGACAAACAGGCTGAGAAGGAAATCAGAGATACATCACACTTTACAATAGCCACAAATGATATAAAATAACTTGGGGTTACTCTAATTAAACATGTGAAGGACCTATATGACAAGAACTTTAAGTCCCTGAAAAAAGAAATTGAAGATGTCAGAAAATGGAAAGACCTCCCATGCTCATGGATAGGCAGGATTAACATAGTAAAAATGGTGATCTTACCAAAAGCAATCTACAGATTCAACGCAATTCCCATCAAATTACCAACACAATTCTTCACAGATCTGGAAAGAATAATACTCAACTTCATAGGGAAAAACAAAAAACCCAGGATAGCCAAAAGAATCCTGTAAAATAAAATAACCTCTGGAGGCATCACAATCCCCGACCTCAAGCTCTACTATAGAGCTACTGTAATAAAAAACATCTTGATACTGGCATAAAAACTGACATGTGGGCCAATGGAATCGAATTGAAGACCCTGGCATTAACCTGCACACCTATGAACATATAATTTTTGAGAAAGAAGCCAAAAATATTCAATAGAAAAAAGAATGCATCTTCAATAAATGGTGCTGGCATAACTGGATGTCAATGTGTAGAAGGCTGCAAATAGATCCATATCTGTCACCATGCACAAAACTTAAGTCCAAGTGGATCAAAGACCTCAACTTAAATCCAGTGACTCTAATTTGTGTCAAGTTGACATAAAACTAGTCAGCAAACCAGATATCCAGAAGAAGTGTGTATTATCCTACATTTTAACAAGTAGAAGAGCAAAACCTGGTGAACAGAACAACTTTTTGAATATCATCCAAGTTTCTACATCCAAGACCACATGGAAAAATAAGATTTTATGGCAAGTCTAGTTTCAGGAATAATTTTAAAACCATATTCTTAGCAATGCCCAAGCCACACTGACTCCCTAGATCAAGCTTCAAAGATTTTTGCAGCCTATGAGAAGGACATTTTCAGTATGAATGTCCTAGTCTCCCAATTCTCCACAGTGTCTAAATAGAACTAAGATCAACATTATGTGCAGCTTAGCTTGGTTTGCTTTCATGTTGCTGTTTTCATAAAAAATTATTTTACCTTTGGCTTTGAAGAGTTCAGAACACATTTATGGGCATGTGCCTTATGGAGTGTATTATCAAAAGTGCACAATATACCATAGGTCAATAAGACTCCATGGTGAAAGAAAGTTATGTTAAAATATATATAAAAGTAGGAGAAAGAACTGAATTCATAGCTAGTGGTGTGGAACTAAAAAATAATAATATTAGCTATAGGAAAGGTTTGACTGTTGCACAGATGCTTTCTGAGATGATGATAATCTGGGGCTACTGGCAGGGATTGAGTTCTTATTTTCAAGTTTTCTTAAACTTGAATTTTCTGAACAAACCCTTTCTATACACTATATATTGGTCATACTCTTTCCCCTTCCTCCAGCTCCCTGGTCCTCCACACCTCTCTACTCATGCAATTGCATATTCTTTCTCTCTCTCAAAAGCTAAAAAAAAATAAAATAAAAATTCAAAACAGACAAGGTAAAAAAGAATGAAAGAAAATCAATAAGACAAAATTATCAAAACAAAACCAAAAGCCTCCTCCCCAAAAAATGGAGTCCATTTTATGTTAGCAAACTACTCCTAGGTAAGGGGTTTGCCATGGAGTATAGTTGATATATACAGTGACATTTCTTTAGCGAAAGTTGATTCTTCCTTTCCCAGCAGATATCAATGGCAAAAAGCTTCTTGGTTAGGGTGGGACTGTGCCTACTCCTCCCTTCTCAGCACTGGGATTTGTCTGCCTTGACCTTGCTCAGGTCTTGTGAGTGTTGTTACAGTCTCTGTGAGTTCTCTGTGTATCTGTCCTGTTGAATCTGGAAAACATTGTTTCTTTGGAGTCATCTGTCACCTATGTACGGTTCTTACAGTCTTTCTGTTTCCTCTTTTACCTAGACCTTTAAGCATTGAAGGGAGAGGTTTGAAAAGATATCTCACTTAGGGTTGAGTGCTCCAAAGCCTCCTGTTTTTTTCACACTATCCAGTTGTGGGTCTCTGTGTTGATTCCCATCTACTATAAGAAGAAGCTCCTCTGATGAGGGCTAAATGATATGCTGACTGAGTCCCAGCCTAAAGTGGCAGTTGTGGGTCCTGGGTAGAGAGGTCCTGTAGTTGGTGAAGTCACAAAGGAGTGGAGATGAGCAAGAAGGAAAGGCTGAAAGGGGCACCAAGAAGAAGCTTTACGTTTGGATTTTATCATTGGAAACTTTTCCCCCCTCTTTTATCAAGTGTTCACCCATAATGTATTCCCTGCCAGACTCAGAAGAAGCACATTCAGTATTGAGATAGCCCTGGCTACTATGCCAACCCTGTATCTCACGAGTGACCCAGGCAGGAGAGCAGCGGCAGCAGTTCACCCTGTTCCATAGTTGCCATGGGGCAGGGTGGATAAAACATGGATAAAGAACTGCTGCTTAGGTTTCAAACTAAAGTAAGTTATGAGCAACATATGACTGTTTGTCTGTTTATGAATCCTTTCACACCCACTCAAGTTCTGGGTACACACATAACCCTGAAGTTCTCAGGACACCATCAGAAATTTACAAATACACTAAGCAACTTCCCAGGCTCACATCCAAGAATGATATGTTATATTCAGTGAAGTTTACGATCTGAGGAAAGCCTAGTCTGCTGAATTTACATTCTGATAAATAGCATAGTTAATATGCTATGTATAATGTACTGGCCAATCAGTGTCTCATTTCCCTTTTTATCTTTAAAATCTACTACTCCATTCTACTTCCCACTTTAATACCCTCCTATTTATCATACAGATTCTCTGCTGTATAGAAATGATTAGAGCATAGGCTAATCCAATGAACACATAAATTAGACTGTGTAAGAAAATAGGACTGGACTTAGAGACAAACACACACACACACACACACACACACACACACGTGTGTGTGTGTGTGTGTGTGTGTGTGTGTGTGTAATAAACAACTAGAAAAATAAATTATTAACTTCTTTTTATGTGAAAATATTTGTTTCTGGTTTGAGAATATTTTCATTTTTTATTTAATTTATTTATTTTATATTCCAAGCCCATTTTCCCTCCCTCCTTTCTCCTATTCCCTCCTCCCTCTACCCTCTGCCTCCCACAATCTACTCCTCCTCTGTTTCTGTTCAGAAAATGGAAGGCCTCCCATTGATATCAACAAAGCACAGCATATCAAGTTTTGTTAAGACTAAGCACCTCCCCTTATTTTAATGCTGGGCAAGGCAATCCAATGTGAGGAACAGATTCCCAAGAGCCAGCCAAAGCATTAGGAACAGGCCCTGCTTTCATTGTTAGGAGTTCCACAAGTAGACCAAGCTACACAACTGACACATATATGTAGGGCACCTTGGTCAGTCACACATAGGCTCCCTGGTTGTTGGTGCAGACTGTGTAAGTTCCTATGAGCCAGGCTAGTTGTTTCTGTGAGTTTTCTTGTGATGTCCTTGACCCATCTTGCTGCTACATTCCTTCCTTCCTCTCTTCAGCAGGATGACCCTAGCTCTGCCTAATGTTTGGCTGAGGGTCTCTGCATCTGTTTCCATCAGCTACTGGATGAAGATTCTCTAATGACAATTTGGGTAGTCACCAATCTGATCACAGAAGATGGACAGTTCAGGCTATATGTCCACTATTGTTAGGAATCTTAGCTGGGGTCATCCTTGTAGATTCCTGGGGAGTTTCTTTTACATCAGGTTTCTACCTGACCCTGAAATGTCTCCCCTTTCCAGTCATTTCTTTCAGTAATTTCCCCCTCCATCCACCCATCTAACCTGATCTTTCAAGTTCACATCCCTACCCAGCTCCATTCTACCCAGGAGAGCTCATCTACTGTGGGTTGTAGCATAGTTATCCTTTACTTTACAGCTACATGATAGTATAAGTAAATGATGCCCAAAATTCTACCAGGAAGCTCCTACAGTTGATAAACACCTTTAGTGAAGTGACTGGATATAGGATTAGCTGAAACAAAAAATCAATAGTCCTTTTATATATAAACGTTAAAAGGGCTAAGAAAGAAATCAAGGAAACAACACCTTTCACAATAGCCACAAGCAATATAAAATATCTTGGGGTAACTCAAACCAAGCAAGTGAAAGATCTGTGACAAGAACTTCAAGTCTTTGAAAAAATAAATTGGAGAAGATATAAGAAGATAAAAAGTTCTTCCATGCTTATGGATCAGTAGGATTAACATAGTAAAAATAGTCATCTTAACAAAAGCAATCTATAGATTCAATACAGGCCTCATCAAATTTCCAACATAATTATTTATATACCTTGAAAGAACAATTCTCAGCTTCATACAGAAAAACAAAGAATCCAGAATAGCTAAAAATTCCTGTACAATAAAAGGACTTCCTAAATTATCACCATCCCTATCTCAAGCTCTACTACAAAAAACAAATTATTAAATTCTCCATACAAAAAAAAAGATATCACATTGATCAAAAATTGATACTGAACATGAGGCCTTGACAATTAATTGCCTCCCACAACTCTACATATAAACCTTTTGGGGAAGATGAGAAATAGGTTTATCATAAGTTGCTCAAATTACATAAACCAATTCTTCTACCTCATGATTTATACACTCCATTTATTTTCCAAACATTGTTTCTATGCCTTCCTTATAGTAATGCCCACACTTGAACTCTCATATCTCCAGATGGACTGAATGACCAGAACAGTATGTCCATGAATTACACCCATTAAATATGAGTAACATTAAACCATCAAGATGAAAAAGACAATATCTCATGAATCTCAAATGTAATCTAAAAGTAAATTTAGCCAGTCTTCTTGTATAAAGGAATAATTTGTGAATATGTATGCTCATACTATGTATTGGTGAAAGATTTATGCCTTTAATTAATGGTTTGGGAATAGCATTGTTACATTTTCTGACACCAAGAGATTGTCTAAGGAGATACAGAATTAGCCCATCTTGCTTGATGATAAACAAAGCCAATTAAACTGCATGTGTACTAATCAGGAAGAAGATTGAACACTGCTGACATTCAAGAAATTACTTTTGAAAAATATTTGGGAGACCTTAAAAATATATTTCAAATGCACAATCCCATAATTAATGTTCTCAATAACAGAAAATAAAAACAAAAAAATCAGTAGTGTCTGAAATGCTACATTGTTTACATATGAGTTTATGTTACAGAGACTTATTGTTGATATGTATCACTTTGGTTAGGTAGAACCGATGGACTTCTTTACATACTTCTGTAGTTCTACCACCTTAGAGAATGGTTTATAAAGAGAAGTTGAAGAAACATCAGCTGCTGTAGCTACAAAACCATGGTTATATAATTTAGTGCACTAGAAGATCATTTCTTATTCTGTAGCCAATCTTAAAATGTTCATGGTTTTAGTGGGATCCTAACTTCTTTGCATGATTTGGAAACATAACCCCTTTAAGCTTAGTTAGGTCCACATACATGGTCTAAAAAGAAGGAACATGGAACAGACTGGACAACTTCATGTTGGGACATGATTTCCACCCACATTCTCATGGACATAAGTAGAAACACATTAATCTGACTGGGAATTTACCAAGTCCCAGCATAAAGTCCCAGCTCTTAGTCCTTGACTAAAGAGTACACAATATGCTAAATATATAGATATTTGATATAAAGAATCATAATAATCAGATAAAAGAAAATATTTGAAGTCATCTAAGACTGTGTTCCCAGTTCCAGCTACTGAAGAGTATTATCAGACCCTGAGTAGTACATTTTTTAAGCTCTAGACTCAGAGACTGTGAATTTGGAATCTGCTATGATCCACTGATAATAATTTTTAAGATTCTGTCTGATAAAACTGATATTTCTTGAAAAAAATAGTGCTTTAGTTTTGTTTCATACTTCCATACAAAAATTCAGTGAAACGTCACAAAAATGCACATCTGTGGCTATTGACATTGGTCTTGGTTGCCTACCCGAACTAGCTAGTAAGGCCTTATTGCTGAAGACATTGTGTGGTTTGGTTGCACTATAAAGAGAAACCAAGCTGGAAATGAACTAGAATTTTCCTCCCTTGTTGGCTAATTTTCATAGATCAAGAAGGTATTATGTAGGCTGCTAAGGGAGGAAAATCATTAATTGTTGTAATCAGCTGTGCACCTTATAGGCTGCTGTAACAAACATTCTAGCAAGACATGTCCACTGGTCCAGTAGTAGCATCACTATTTTTTGATAACCAACTGCTTTCTGATTAGATTTGATGCCCACTCAAAAGGAAGGAACTCATGCCAAATACTGTAAACTTGATCAAACCTCATGGCTGAGGAAGTCATATGTAGAATGTACTGCTACAGTTTTGTATTGAGGCTATCATGTCAAGTTTTCCATATATATATACACGTATTATCCTCAATCTCTGACAGAGAAGCTTCATTTTGCAGTAGGAGGCAGATAATGCAGAGACTCATTGCTGTTCAAAGTGCTAAGAATAAGTAACTATTGACTGCTTGGTCCAATCTATATCATACATTCTTCCACCCTCAATCTAAGGAAACATCACAGAAGAGGGGACAGGAAGAATGTAAGAGCTATAAAATGGGGGAAATTGTGCTGCAAAATATTGTCTTCTACATATGACTTGACCATTGTGTGGATGAATGTTTTCCTGTGTCCTGCCTGGTCCATTGCTAGAAGCCATCCCCAGTGGTGGATGGGTCCTACAGAGGGTGTGAGGAGTCGGCAGGAGAAGGAAGTGAGCTAGGCCATGGTGGTTTGGAGAATCTTGCAGCCAGAGTGTTTCTTTATTTATACAGAATTTAGTTCGCAGGGATACATTCATGATGCTCCAAAACATAGATCATATCATTTTTGGTTTTGGATATGTGTTTCACTTTCTTTTGCTCATCTTTTAGTCATCATTAATAAACTATGACAGAACAGAGTTATCATTTCTAATCATTTTCCCTCAAGTTTTGACATCATTAATAAACATAGTTATCATTCTTAATCATAAACCCCATAACCCAATTTTTGAAAATCTAGAGGCATATGTGCTCAGGCTGGTTGCTTTGGTTGCTTCAAGGACACTAGACTAAAACAAAATCTTTAACCACCCTGGACATTTTGGCATATCTCAAGCAATGTATTATTAACTCTTAGTAGTCAGAGTGCCCAGGAAAAATTCTTATGCTAAAGCTGCTTCAGTTATTATGCAAATTCTGGCATAATACAATCAATATTCACATTTATATCCTTATATATGTCTAACCCTTGCATTTTGTTGTTCCTTGGTCATATGACATTATAGTGGCTCTACATGAACTAACTTCTAGCAGAGGGAGGTCCTGACACATCATACTTTTGTCATCTTTCTACTACACACTTGGCTCATCAGTGTGTCTCTGTGTAGGGCAAAATTGTATGCCACATAATTGTCTGAGTATACAGTGGGAAGAGATTTGTAATCTGAATGGCAGACAATTCCTCTAGCCCACCAAATCTTGTTGACCTTTTTGAATTTACTTTGTTTTGAATATCTTGTTCCAGTGTAAGTACAGGAACAGATGTTTCAAGAATGTCTCATAGCTACATGAAGAGACCTCTGGCTTCTTTATGTGTCACAACCTTCAAGGAGTAAGGAAGACTTTCAAATAGATAAGGATATCTCCCTCAAAGTGGGGGCAATAGTATGTTCAGGACTTTCCTGTGGATGCTTAGAAGTAGCATTCCTGGGAGAAGGCATAAGTGATTCATAAGGAATTTTCCATCAATCCAACATCCCCAAATTGTACAAATATTAAAAGTGTCCCAAGTATGTAACAGGTGGAGATGAAAACCAAAGGTGGCATGGCAGCCATAATGTGTCTCAGCTTTTCTGGATCCTTGTCAAGCAGCTGTTCTGGCTTTATGACTTCTGCCATTCCATTCAGTATGGCTGTGCCAGTCTACAGCTGCTCAGACCCAAGTAAACACACAGAAGCTTATATTAATTAAAACTGCTTGGCCATTAGCACAGGCTTACTACTGACTAGCTCTTACATTTAAACTAACCCATTTCTGTTCATCTATATGTTACCATGTTTTCTGTAGCTTTACCTGTGTGCGATTACATGCTGCTCCCTGGACAGTGGGCTAGCATCTCCTGACTCAGCCTTTCTCTTCCCAGAATTCTCCTTGTCTGTTTATCCCACCTATACTTCCTGCCTGGCTACTGGCCAATCACCATTTTATTTATCAACCAATCAGAGCAACACAAATTCACAGCATACAGAATGACATTCTATAGCACTTCCCTTTTTCTATCTAATCAAAAAGGAAGGTTTTAACTTTAACAGAATAAAATTTCAAATAACAAAACAATTATCAAGCAAGAATTAGAGTTACAATATCTAATCTATTTGTATTTGGTAAAATTAAAGAAAATATTCTATCTATCCAATATTTGTAAGTCTAAAGTTTCATATCTAATTTATCTTTTATCATAACCAAGGAAAATCATGATTGTAACTATCTAGTCTTTAAATACATCAAAGACCTCAGAAGGATACAATATCACCTAAGTAAGCAGGAAGAGTATTGGAAGCAACTTCCAAAAAATCTAGAATAACAGAGACAGCTACCTGCCTGGACAGTAACCCAAAGTTCCCATCTTTCTCTCTGAAGTAAGTCGGTGCTGCCAGGAACAGACAAGTCTCATTGTCCACAAAGTCTAAGTTTTTAAAACATTTTAAATGCCATATTCTTCAGGTCTTTGAAGTGTTTGAAGAATACCTACTTAACTGAATTATGTTTATCTATACCTAGAAAACTTAACTACAATTTTGACTATCATGGAATGCTAATTATTAATCTGTATTTCTTAATTATCCATTACAATTTAAATGAGTTACGCGATACCTTAAATGAGAGTACAAATATACAAACAGTGTAACAAAATTAACTTTAAATCAATATACTAAAATCCATAGCAATGTAAAACATTTTAAGCAAGTTGTTACTCTTTAGAAGTAGATTCAATAATCTACCCTTTTTTCCTGTAATATTTATATCCTATATATCATATTCCCCCTTTCTTCTTTTAGAAAGAGATGGACTATGACCAATAACAGTTTATAATCAACTATCTAAACAAAAACAATCATCCATAATCTATTTTTGGGGAATGTAGGCATAATTTTTAGGCTAATTCCTTCTGATAAAGGGCACTGTATTCTTATGGGGATCCTGAGCAAATTAAAATTTATGGTCAAGTCCTGACTGGAATAGTCTGTGAGGCTGCATTGTCTGAGCCAACTGCTTTGAAACCATCCTGGATGTTGGATAATCTGGACCATGGTGTCATTGGAGACCTTTTAGGGGTCTTGACTGGTCAAAGCATATTATCCTGGAAGCAATCCACAGGTTCTAATCTTCTGTGGAAAGAAAAGCAGAACCTCTTTTCCAAAGTAAAGTAACATATCATTAGACATAAACTTTGAAGTCCAGATTTTATATATATCAACAGCTTTAACAAACAAATGTCTTTCTGCAGTTAAAAATCCCAAAAACAACATAATCTAGTCTGTTTATGTGATTTCCATCTTTACATGGCTTATTTTTATACTACTTTTACTTTGTCTTTAAAGACTTCATTTTTTAAATTTTATATTTAATTTAATTTTACATATCAGCCATGGATTCCCTTTTCTCCCCCGCCTCCCGACTACCCCCCTCCTTCCTCCCAGCCCACTCCCCATTCCCATCTCCTCCAGAGCAAAGACTCCCCTGGGGATTCAGCTCAACCTGGTGGATTCAGTCCAGGCAAGTCCAGCCCCTTCCTTCCAGGCTGAGAAAAGTGTCCTTGCATAGGCCCCAGGTTCCAAACAGCCAGCTCATGCACTAAGGACAGGTCCTTGTCCCACAGCCCAAACAGTTCAAGCTATTCAATTGTCTCACTTATCCAGAGGGCCTGATCCAGCTGGGGGCTCCACAGCCTTTGGTGCATAATTCATGTGCTTCCATTCGTTTGGCTATTTGTCCCTGTGCTTTTTCCAATCTTGGTCTCAACAATTCTCGCAATTACAATTCCTTCTCTTTCTTGCCAATTGGACTCCTGGAGCTCCACCTGGGGCCCAGCTGTGGATCTTTGCATCCACTGCCCTCAGTCATTGGATGAGATTTCTAGCATGGCAGTTAGGGTGTTTGGCCATCTGATCACCAGACTAGGGCAGTTCAGGCTTTTTCTCGACCATTGCCAGTAGTCTACAGAGGATGTATCATTGTGGATTTCTGGCGACCTCTCTAGAGCTTTACTTCTTCCTATTCTCATGTGGTCTTCATTTATCATGGTCTCTTATTCCTTGTTCTCCCTCTCTGTTTTTGATCTAGCTGGGATCTCCTGCTCTCCTAAGCTCTCTTTCCCTCGAACCTTGCCCTTCATTACCCCCACTCGCATCCAGGTTGTTCATGTAGATCTCATCCATTTCTCTGTCATTGGCAATCTCCGTGTCTTTCTTAGGATCCTCTTTTCTAGGTAGCCTACCTGGAGTTGTGAGTAGCAAAGTAGTCATCTTTGTTTTACATCTAGTATCCTCCTAAAAGTGAGTACATACCATGTTTATCTTTCTGAGTCTGGGTTACCTCATTGAGGATGATTTTTTCTAGATTCATCCATTTGCCTGCAAACCTCATGATGTCATTATTTTTCTCTGCTGAGTAGTACTCTATTGTGTATATGTACCATATTGGAATCATTTCTATAGTTTGTTACAAAACTTCATTTTTTTAAACTATCTATTTTTTATATAACTGTCTATTCTCCTTTTCCTCTTTTTTAAGTCTATGTATATATTTTCACACATGTAAACAGTTTGGGGCTTATCTCATCTGAATCTCTTTTATTGTGAATCTATTGCTTTAAACTGCAGCATTACTAGGACTGAAATGGCGGCTCCACCCAACTCAGCTTTCAGTATGTCAGAGATCATTTTCTGCTGACTCTGGGAGGCAGTGGGTCTATGCCTCTATCAAGGCTGAGTGTAGCCCAGATATCTTTTTTTTTTTTTTAAGTAGTAAAAGCTATATCCACCATGCACCAAGTTGCCTGCAGGAACTTCTGTGTAACTTGGTGGGAATCCACTATGCTGCAGCTCCAGCCCACATGCTGTGAACCCACAATAGCCATGGGACACATCATTGTACCTAGGCTTGCCATGAGGAACATGAACTAGGAAGGTGCTCTTAACTACATTTATAATCTCTTCTTAAACTCTTTCAGATTTGAGGTAGAAACACTTGCCACCAAATATGGGCGCTATTTATAGCTGGAAGTTTTCCTGTGTCCTGCCTGGTCCACAGCTGCTCAGACCCATGTAAACATACAGAAGCTTATATTAATTAAAACTGCTCAGCCATTAGCTCATGCTTATTACTGACTAGCTCTTACACTTAAACTAACCCATTTTTGTTAATCTATATGTCACCATGTTTTCTGTGGCTTTACCTGTGTGCCATTACATGCTGCTCCCTGGATGGTGGGCTGGTATCTCCTGACTCAGCCTTCCTCTTCCCAGAATTCTCCTTGTCTGTTTATCTGACTTATACTTCCTATGTGGCTACTGGCCAATTAGCATTTTATTTACCAACCAATCAGAGCAACACATTCACAGTATACAGAGCAATATCACCCATTACCATTGCACCTATGAATGCAATGTAACTGTGAACTACATCAGATTGTCACAAGATTAGGATTGCCAACATTCCACTATTTATGGAAGTGGCACTTATGAGGTATTACCACTTTCTGCATGTTTCAAGTCAGTGAATGGTTGTTAGGGAATGATATATCATTTTGATCTGTGGCATAGCTATTGATAAGCTACCCTGTGCTCATGTTCTCAGCAAGCTATTACAATCAAACTCAGTGGGTCTCACACATAGTAAAGGTGTCAAAGTAGACAGTTTACTAGGAAGAGAGTGGTTTCAGTGGGAAAATTTTAATTGGGGAGCAAAATTACTCAATTTTACTATACACGTATATGAAACTGCCAAGAAACAATAATTTCTAAAAGTGGGCAAAATGCATATTCCCCTAATAGGTGAATAATGTTCACAAAAATCCTGGGTCAGGAGCTAAGAAATTTTATTACTGAAAATTTGAAGGATAGAGATGATTGCTAACATTTATCAGATATTTACTATATTGACTATTATTGTAATTTAAAATATGAATGACCATATTTGACTTTCATACAACTGTATTAGTTTGTCACTATTATACCTGTCTTAGAGAGTAAGGAAGTGAACCATAGAGAGGTTAAATAAATTCCCTTAGCTTGGAATAGGAAATTGTAAAGCTCAAATCCAAACACAAGCAGAGCCTTCATCTTCCTTGCTCTTCCATACCCAGGGAAATAGGTTGCACCAGAACATCTCCTTCTATATGCTCTGGGAAAGCAATTTGATTGCTCTGTGCCTAAATGCCTCTGAAAACATGGAATGAATCAAATATTTCAAACCTTTTGCATTCTTCCATATAACCAGCACTTAAAATGTTCTCCATTTAATTTTCTTAGCAAAACAATCTAGCCATTACTGTTGTTTCCCACTAATTCTTAGAGATTCTCAAATTCAAACAACTATAAAAGAATTTTTATTTCACTTCATAAATTTATGAAAACCATATTAGATATTCCAATGTAAACCAGTTTTTAATTGCCATCATACTACTATTATCCTTTAAGATAGTTGCATGTGATGGGCTGTCAGACAAATTTTAAAACTGCTTCTCTCCATAACTTTTAATAAGTTTTAAAATGTACACATTTTCTTGAACCTTGACTTGAGATAAACAGAAAGAATATAAATAAATGAGCAGGGCAAAGAGCATTAATTAGCATCAAATTAACAAGAGTAAAGTGCCATCCTCAGTAATTTGACTATGAATTAAACCCATGTGTGATTTATAAGTTGGGAGCACAGCTGAGTATGTATGTAAAATTAGTGTCAACTTAATAAAAACACTGTTAAAGAAACTGGCTTATTCAAAGGACAGATGTTTATTATGCAAAATGACTAAAGAAAATCTGCCTGGAGTTGTAAGAAGAATAGATAAACTAAAATTATCCTCTATATAAGAGAAGTCAATTAACAGTCCAGGGGAGTTAAGGATTGAAAGTGTTGTTCCTCTCATAATCAGCAATACTATTGAAATCTTACATTATTCAAAAATTCTATTAGTATGTAACCCTAACTACACCTCTGAAAAATTTTATAATGATCATTTGACATTATAAACTGGAAGTCCTGGGTATTCAATGGCTTTGTTGGCAAAGTTTTCAAAAAAAGTTAATATCAATTAGCTAAATTAGGAGTGCTGGCTTTGTATCAAACTGGCACAAGTCATCAGGAAAGAGGAAGTCTCAACTGAGATCATGCCTTTGTCAGATTAGCTTGTAGGCAAATCTGTGGAGCATTTACTTGACTAATGATTGATATGAAGTACCCAGTCCACTGTGGGTGGTGCCACCCCTAGACAGGTGGTCCTGGGCTGTATAAGAAAGCACACTGAGCAACCACTGAGGTGCAGCATTCCTCCACAGTCTCTGCTTCAGTTCTGGCCTTGACTTCATGATAGACGATTAGCTGCCTTTGGTCAGTGCTGTATCACAGCAAGCAAAGAAAACTAGAACAGTGGGTGTCAGACACTGTTATATAATCCTCCTAGGAAGTCCCTATGCTTCTTAGCCATGTGTAGATATAACTGTCTTGTTAAATAAGAAACACAGAACCAATTGCAGAGTTAAAAGCCACGAGGTCAGAGCAAGAGCGGAAAACCTTACCCTTCACTGCTTCTGCTGTCCTTCCTCTCTGCAAGAGGCCTACTTCTGTGTGTCCTATCTTTTTTTTATAAACTTTCTGTTCTGTTTTCTCAGAGGTTGTAACCCAGCCACATGACCTCCTCATCACTGCCTATTTGTACAGACCTCCAGGTCTTCTATGGTTGGTATTAAGATTAAAGGTGTGTGTCTGCCATGCAGGCTGCGTCCTTGAACACACAGAGATCTACCTAGCTCTGCCTCCCAAGTCTGGGATTAAAGGCATGCACCACTACCACCCAGCTTCTGCTCTGGCTTGCTCTGACCTCAAGGCAACTTTATTAACATACAAATAAAATCACATTTCAATACAAATAAAATATCACTATATTTCCCCTTTTCTATTTTAATAAAAAGAAAAAAAGGAAAAAGTTATAACTAATATAAGAAAAACTATATACAAAAGTACAATAACTATATATACCATATATAAAAACAATAAATATCTAAGCAATGTTTAGTCCATTTTCATTTGACAAATTCAGAGAAAATAATTCCATTATCTATCCTATTTTGGTAAGTCCAAAATGTACCTGATTCACTTTCTATCCTAACTTACATTGCTAACGGAACTATCTTAAAACATCTTTCAAATTTATACACTTACAGCTCTTAGTGAGTTTTTCTGAAATCCTTAACAAAGATAATTATAACTATAATTATAACTGATCTTCAACCCCCTCAGAGCCCAAAAAAGGAAATAATACTACCTAATAAAAAATAAAAACAGGAAGTCCATGCAAGCAGCTTCCAAAAAAAAAAAAAAATGTGAGTTGACAGAAACAGCCAGCTATCTGGACAGTCACCAGTTTCTCTGCAGTGTTGGGGCATCATCTTCAACCTATAGGCTTAGCTTATCTGACATACTCATTTGTGAACTAGGATGTATACAAGGTCAACAGTTTGACCTCACATTTGGTGAGAGCAGTCCGTGTACCAGAAACACCTGAATTCCATTAGTGTCATGTCATGATTCAGGATTTTAAATTCTGGAAATTATTGATGTTTTTTCTTCAACTCAGCTATCCACTTTTCTTGGCTGTGTATATATGGCTTCATCTTGGCATCCCGTTCTTCTCCACATCCCTCTATTAAATGCCAGTCTACTATTGAGAGCGGTGAGCTTAGTTAGTCTTTAAGAATAACTGTTTCATCTGCTGTTCCATTGCACATCAGAAATGTATGTGCGAGGAATCTGTTGTGTGA